>NC_051179.1:169952955-170167955 GCF_013339695.2 Rhipicephalus sanguineus | reverse complement strand
GTGCATCCGATTTTCCTCAGCATGTTTAAGACAATGCGAAGAACTCGCATCTGTTGAGGAGAGAGGTGAATCTCAGTTTTTAAAAGCTGATGGCCAGAGACTATTAACTCGATAACTATAAAGAGCTCTTTTCGCAGAAATTCTGGTGTCGGCGTCGTTGGTTTTGAGCGGAAAATCATCTTGTCCGTGACGAAAAAATCGAGAAAGACGCAAACAAAATAAATAATAAAAATCTTCGGGTTAGAGTGAGAATCAAACACAGGCCGTCTGCGTGGCACGCAGGTGTTTTACCGCAAAGCAACGCTTTTCCTTGAAATTGCTTCGAAAAAAAAAAAACGCTATATGAATCTCATATAGTGGGAGGAGCCTCGTTAAGGCATGTAATATTGCGTGGCAGAAGCGTAGAATCGTGCCAGGCGTCAAAACATGTTAACTGCACAACGAGTGGATGTTTTAAAGGCCCAGCCATTGCGAAGCGTTCAGACATATTTGATCGTCATCATCATCAAAAGCATCAACAAAGTGATCGGCTGCGTAGCATCGCGTGTTGCCTTACGGACGCGTAGTGGGCCTTTCGCTGATTTGCAAAAGGAATGATTATGGCGTAGAGGGCACTTAACAACTGTACTTGCAGTAGGAATTCTAGGATAGCTTGAAACGGCCAATGTTGGTCGCCCAGACGTTCGTTTCCTTACGGCACGGTTGAGGCATGCACCGAAAACCGAAGCAGGCTAGCATTTGAGAAGGCGATGCGCAGGGGGCCCGATTACACTATCGCGTTCTACTCATGAAGGCTAAGCTCCAGCGTCCTCCAAGTTTTTGCATTACTGTACCTTCAGACGCTTATCAGAATGGCAGGTATATCGTTCTTGACATTCAAGTGTCAGCGAACAACTACCAAGAAGATAATTAGCGTCTGGTAGCACCTGTATTATATGACCTCGCCGTTTTTTTTTTTTTTTTTTTGTTTTGAAATTAATTGAATCTCCCTAAACTCTACGGCGGAGAGGTCTTTCTTACGCTCAAGCTTCTCGGTGATAACGAGTTTCAGCTTTCGGATTTATATGTCAGGTTTGTTTTAGAAAATATGCCTGCTGGAGCTCTTCGCGCGCGGCGAAAAAACTGTTGCCGAACAGTTCAGTCCATTCCAGAGTTGCAAAAAGAGATATCGTCGCTAGCTTCTTGGGATCACCGCATATTGACGGTTTGAAAAATTAATTAGCGATCTTTCCATGCCGTGGACGAGGAGCTTGGCGTCGTCATTAGCTGCAATCTTCATCGCCGTAAAACAGAGACAGATATTTTTGGACTATTCAGGCGAGAACACTTCCCTTGCAGCGTGGCTGCTGCTTCAGTTTGTACGAATACTAGAGATAAATGCTTTTTGTGAATATTTTGTAGGAGACGAGTTTCGCGTCGGAAGTACGCACGCAAACCCACCTGTTTGGCGAGGCAGGCGAGGCGGGCGAGGAACTCCTTGCGCGACGATGGGCTGTAGAGTGTGAACGGCTGCATGTGCTGGTCAAGGTACGAATTAGAAACGTCGAACGCGTGGGTCAACTCGTGGCCGATGATGCGACCCAGGCCGCCGTAGTTGATGGCCGGCACATCAGCTTCAACTGCGAACGGCGACTGCGTCATCCGGCGAGCGCGCAGTTGCGTTAGTAGTTGACAGACACCTCTACAGACTCAGTGAGATTTCCTCGAGGATAATTAGCAAAATTTAGAGCGTTCAAGATAGGCGATGTCAGACCACAATAGTCGCGCGCTGTAGAACACCTCGTCACGGTGAGCGGATTCGCTGCACCGGTAGTTGCCGCTTTCATATGGTGTCATTCAATGTTAAATATCCTTTTCTGGGCTGACTGTACTCAGCCTGATCAAGAGTTGCCATAATTCTATTAACAGTTACTTTGGTGAATATCGAGAGCAAGGCTATGCGCTTATATTTTTGGAATAATCTATTCTTTTCTCTATAGTTTCGCATGTGTTGTTATTGAAGAACTTTATGGCGCGTTTGAGACTTGAGTCATTGTTTAGGAAGACTCGTAACGTCTTCAGCCATCATATCCCCTTCCTCCTTCGAAAAATCGACAGTTGCTTCACCATCTCCTGCCGATTTTCTAGGCAATATCTAACACTCCCCTTTGCGAAAGCGCTCGACCATATTTTAAAATGTACAAAGTATTGCCTATAAAACTGTTATACAGACATAAGCTTTGTCTAGAGATATTACACCAGTATAGACTAAATACATCACTATTCTTGGATACATATTATGTGAAACAAACACCATACGAGCTGAGAAAGAGCTTAATATACAAATATAGATCACGAACGAACTACGGTGACCAACGATTAGCTTCACAAATTCCAGACATATTAAACAAACACCCAACTATACTACATTTACTGGAAGATAGAACTTCAGCTAGAGCATTTAAAAAAATAACAAAAGAGTTTCTAGTTGAACAAAGTGATGCTTTTCTTGATTTTTAAAATTTGTTATTCATTGATGTTTTGTACTCGATACACCTTGTTCATTATTGTCCCTTTGCCTGTTGTTTGTTTGTTATACTCTAATTTGTCTTGTAGGGCAACTCGAAATCCTAGTCAAGAAGTTTCTTGTTAATTTATTTGATTAAAAACATGCATTAGTTTGTATTTGCCACCACTCGAATAAGGACTCTGTTTATATTTCTATGCTTTTAGTCACACTTCTGGTAGTTCTGTTCCACTATGGTACCCGTGTAAGATAACACGTGATGTTGTAATTTTCTGCGTACTGTACATACTGTATGTTTCTGCTTTGCTGCCAGGGTGGCACGACCCAGTCAGGCATTTACTTAGCCTTTAGTCGTGTCCCCCAAGGCAATCTTGTTCAATTTTGCCTTGAATAAAGCAAAGCAAAGCAAACCAAACCAAACATGCTTCCGAATCGCTGGGTTTAACCCTAAAGCTATAGTTACACATGAAGAGCCTGCATCCTCTTCATTCCTTTCATTGTGTGACCGCCCTGGGTACTGTACAAGTGATAGTGTTCGCTGCTGCCTGCAGTATATGGTAGCAATCATAAATGCACTTGACTGCTTACGAAAAACAGCGTATATCTTCTTATTTCTTATGTCGATTTTCGTTCTCAAATTGCTACGCAAAAGTATTAACAAACGGCTGTCCGCTCTAATTCTTACGCTGACAATTTCATGCGATGCATTGGCGATGCGATGACTTGGGGTATGATCAACTTTGCTATCGCTACCACGCCTACGTCTACTGCTTTTTGTGAACCTAGACCTTCGCGCAGTCCAATAATGGTCGCTTTGTCTGTTAAAAGGGCCTTGCAACACTTTCTGAGCATGGTCAGAAAACACTCCCGATCGGTAGTCGAGGCTCCTGAGAACATGTGAGCCAAACATTATAGCGCAGCATGCGACCTGAAATTTACAATAAATTTCCACAGTCAGCTAGTAATCACTGGCTGTTCTCTCGACAGATGATGCCATTATCCAAAATGACCGCGTCATAAACACAAAGTCCACTGCCATTGGTTGATTCGAGCATCGTGAGCTGCATAGTTACTGCGCCCCCCGCGGGATGCCGCGACGTGTCCGCGCTGCACTACATAGTGCTAGAGTTACACATGCTACAGAATTACACCAGCGCGCACACGTTCACAGTGAAAGTAAGCCGCGCATTCAAGGAAAAAAAAAAGGCAAGTGCTCAAGGTCATCACGCATGCTGACGAACGGATGTAGCTTCTTGCCCCCTTGTCACCACACCTCCGTCCCTGCGTAGCTTTCAACGCGCTCGCTGGTAGGAAAGGAAAGAGAAAACGATTAAAGCGTGCGACAAGTCCCTCTGCTCGTACCTGACAGATTCTAAACTTTTTTTGCGCCAATCGATTGGTGAGACAATAAACTCCTTCAATGAGATCATTGGGTGATTACTTGAAAAAAAAGTTGCCGGACTCCTTCAAAATACGCTTTCTCGCGCTACCAGCGAGGCTTCTATGTATGGTATGCGTGCGGCTCTGCCCCTTTGTTCGGTTGTGTACAGTGTCCGAGCGTATTTGCTGTTGTGGTCTGCCTGTGTGCCCACGTATACGTCCAGGTGGTGTCACGTACTGTTGGCGAGAGTCTGCGCTGTTCGAGAAATTTATACATCATTGTGTACTGGCGGTTTCACGACGTATCCGCATAGCTTTTAGAGCGTACACAAACGACAGCGACGAGAAAAGCGGTTGTAGTGATAATGGAGCATACCGTGCGGCTTAATACAGTGTCATAAAATGATGACTATATGTGCCAAAATGCTGGGAAGTGTTCCATGACTGTTCATGCTTTGTTTATAAAGAAGACACAACGGCTATCTCCTGCAGTACGGCGTCAACCTTGGACTGAAGCAGATGTCCGCTAAATCATCAAAATAAAATATGTCATGACAGACGCAAACGTGACCCCACTTCAAACCGCGTTTCAGGATCTAGCATTGCTCTATTTTGACATTTATTTAACTAATAAAATGCTGTAATAATAATGCATCTGAACATAAACTTTTTTGCCAATAAGACAATGTAAAGATATTAAATAGAGCCAAACTTTTGCCGCAAGGACGAAGCCGTTAATGCAATAGCAACCAGTTCGTATGCTATACGAAATCAGACTAATAGCTTACTCCTTTAGAAAATACGGCCGCTACAGCCATCGAAGTGACCTTCATGCTGTCTGTGGCTTGAACGCTAACTTTGCGATAAGTGCACGACACGTACAAAAATATGAGCCGTCTGCTGACCCACGCTAAGGATAGGGCGCGCGCGCCCACACCCGGTCGACCACTCCCAGTCGGTTAACGCCCGCAATAGACTTTTTTCAAGCACACGACCGCCACCAACGGACGCGCAAGCGCTCATGGGAAATGTGTGTACGCCGCAGCAGCCGCCACGACGAGCGCGCAAGCATCGCGCTGTAGCTTTCCGCTTGCGCCGTGCCAGGACTTCCTAGACACAGTGAATTTGGCAAGGTGCAACACGTTATTGAGCAATTCAATCACGAACGTCAGTATTTAGCTGCGACGGCCTCCCGACGATTTCCATCTGTCCCGCTGTTGGACCAGTTGAGCGGCTTAGAAGCGTCACCTTTTATTTATTTATTTATTTATTTATTTATTTATTTATTTATTTATTTATTTATTTATTTATTTATTTATTTATTTATTTATTTATTTATTTTTAGCGCCAGTGCACCTTAAGGCATAAATAAAAAAATGCACCTCGGTTGCCTATGAAGTGCAGGAGCGGTCTATGATTCGCAGATGCATTTGGAATCAACGTCCATCGACACTGTCGACGAGTACAGTGTGAGGTTCTGATATTTAAAGAGTACACTAGAAAGTGTAGTCGGCATTTGGGGAAATGAGATACATTCATTGCGTCGCTCGCACCCTATATGTAACGAGCGATAAGTACATACTAACCTCGTTGGTGCTGTAACTACAGGTTGGAATAATACTTAGAGAGAAAAAAGAAAGGAGCAGCACAAGGAAGAAAATGCACAAACCAGCGCTCACACACAACTGAATGTTTATTGCACGCGTGAAGAAAAGCATATATACAAAAATGGGAGTGCGTCGCGCGTGTCATAAAGAGGCACAAAAAGTCAAACAACCAAGGCTCGTTCTTACAGTCGATTAATAAAGCTGAATTCCTTGTCTTGTAATGACTGAGAAGGTTGACCGAGACAAAGCGTGGCGTTATTTGTGACATGATATGCCTCCGAAATTTCTCGCGTTGTCTTATTAGGTTGATGGTGCAAAATTGCTGTGCTTTCGAAGATGGGATTACAGTTTCATGACAGATAGCGATGCTAGATGAGACGGTTCCATTCAATGAATTTCGATGCTCGCTGAGGCGCGCATTAGTACATCGACCAGTCTGGCCGATGTACATGTGGATACAAGAAAGAGAAATTCGCGGTTAACTCCTACACAATCTACAAAACAATTGGCATGCCTCTGACCGCATTTTTCTTTGCCCACCGCAGACCCCTTCGACCTTAATGCGACTAAGCTTATTCGGGGCGGCATGCACAACCTTCACCCCAACATCGCTTCCCTACGTTCTTCAGGCCATGCGACTTCTTATACATATGTGGAATAACTGCAGTATTTCTAGTTTCTTCAATATTTACGGATAGAGGACGCCCGTGTTAATCTTTATTTGCCATGCGAACAGATTTTCGCAAACCGATACAGCTATATGCAGGATATCCCGCCTCTTTGACCACTTTGCAGCTGGAAACTACTGCTCATCTTATCTGCGCAAGTCTTTTTCCAATGCTGTGCGTAATCATGACATCACAATTCCTCGTTTGACAATATTCGAATGCGCCGACGCGAAATTAAACAGCGATTTCGCTGAACTCTAGCTATACTGCCCGCAAACACGCTCCGCAGTGAAACTTAAAAGGATGTATCAAGAAACTGCAAATTATCGGAGCAAGACATCTCGCAAGTGAATTCTAGTCCCATCCCTTTTTCTTTAAACACGTTTAGAATGTGCTCACTTCTTTGTACAGCGCGTGACTTGTCAATTAAAATCAAATAATCATCTGTATACCTGAACACTGTACACCTCTCTACAGTTTGGTTAAACCCGATCACGTGCCGCTATGGCATTAAATTCCATAGCGGCTTGTGAACAAGTAATCAATGAATGAATATGGATTCGGTGTTCCAGCTCACATTGCTCACGATAGCACGTTTTGACTGCATGTATCGGCACGTGATAACTCGCATGCCACTTAACTGCTGCATCCGGTATACATCCGCTCGGTAATACCTACACTGACTGCATCATTCCTTTCGCATTTCATGCGTAGAGATACATGGAGGTGCGTTCAGACATGTGTAGTATTTAAAATTTAATAATAGTCAACCAGCGGCGACGCGTTTTTTTCGTTTGGTGCTCCCACGGCGCCAACGAGCAGCGAGCGACGGAACAGCCGGCGGGCTCGCCGTACACACTTTTCCCATAGTGTTTCGCGCGCACGCGGGGGGTTCTGGGATCGCTTGAAACAGGTCTATTCCGGCAGGAACCATGCGGCCCTCCTCCGGCTCCTATCTTCATGAGCCTTCCAAGTGACGAAAGACGGGCGGCGCGTTTATTCTCTGCTTGAGCCGCGATCATCGGCATGCGCTCGCACGCTTTCACTCGCACATACGACGCGTGGGCGGTGTCATCGATTTTGGCTTTATACGGAACATCACGGCAACGCCGGTGGAAATAATGTGCCTGTATTGTCGATATAATTGCTATGGCAATATTTATTTTTCCAGCTGCGCTAACAACCCTCAACGCGTGTTGAGGGAGCGTTGAAAGCCGACAACGCATTACCTGCAGCGTAGCACCGGATATGACGACCACGTGGAACACGGGCATGTAGTAGGCGTTCACCGTCATGACGGGCATAAGCATCTCACTGCGCCGATTGACCTTGTCCGGATCGGTGTAGATGAGTCGCCGGAGCTTGTGGAAGCGGCGCCGGCGAGCCTCGAGCAGCTGGCGGCCGAATGTACCGGTGTCCTTGGAGAAAGAAGGCAAGAAGTCGTAGCTTTTGTCGGCGGCTGCCGGCTGCAGCAGGTGAGCCGAGATTCCGTCCACGCTCGTCACACTGGTCATCCTCTCCTGTGGATAGAGAACGTGCGCGCGAGAGGTATATGCAGATCATACACATTGTGGGAACCATGCTTCAGGCAGTTTGCCATCAGCCATTATTGCTGTGCAGGGCCTAGAAGAGGGAGGCACAATTGGGTGTTGTGTAGCGCAAGCTACTGCATCCGCGAAACGAGCACGTGCGTGACGAAAGCAGCATGAAGGCGTATGCAACCAACGTTGTAATACAGTGATGGCGTGATGAATGGCTCTTCCTACTCGAACAAAGAGTCGTTACAACTTGCCTTGTCATGGTAGGATCTGTAGAACCAGCATGCTAAACCCCTTGGTAGAATATGCTAAAGCTGACCACGCTAATGCATCTGATATCGCGTAATGACCTTTGTAAAGCATGTCGCACAAAAGGTTCGTGACAGATCAAACTAAAGGAAGGTTCCAGCACCTCTGCCGTCTCTACCTTTCTCCATTGGATGAATATTCTACCCTCTCTACAACTTTGCGTTGATTTATTCTAAAAGCCGTAGTTACGGCATATTTTCCTTCCGCGCTTTTCGTTACATTTATGTGGCGCGAGGCATGATGAAAATTTTCATTTTACTTATTGTGAATGCCTGGGCGAGGGGGTACGTAATAGAATTTACACCGTAACATAGTTTGCATCATTGTAACGACAGTGTCACAGCGACATTATGGATCGGTGGCCGTGACGTTATGCTGCCTATAACATGACATCACGGTTTCTGTGGCCCGTCGGCCGGTCGCTGAACAAAGCTGAATGTAAGAAACGGTGCTGGAGCTTCGAGACTCAAAAAGAATGAATGAATGAATGAATGAATGAATGAATGAATGAATGAATGAATGAATGAATCAATGGATGGATGGATGGATGGATGGATGGATCGATCGATCAATCAATCAATCAATCAATCAATCAATCAATCAATCAATCAATCAATCAATCAATCAATCAATCAATCAATCAATCAATCAATCAATCAATCAATCAATCAATCGACTGATCGATTCAGCACCCTGCGTAGAGTAACAAATGAAGCGCACCACGTTCGCCTTGGAAGTGTTCGCGTCCATCCACGCTAGACTTCGGAAGGAGCGCACGGAAGCGTTGCGAATGCGGTCCGTCAGTGCAACTGCTCGCTCCACCATGTCCATACGTCCGATGGCTCCGAGAAGCAGGTGGCCCAGTGTAGCAGGTGCCAGGTGCAGCATGGCGCGAACGCAGATCTCGGCGCTCAGCATGGGCCATTGCTGGAAGATGGACCTCTTGGAACAGCCGGAAAGCGTTGCCGAGAAGGCGTACGCCTCGTTCATGATCACCTAGTGGTCGACAAGTCCTTCAGTATCGAACGGCCTTGCATTGAAACGGTGCGCTTAGAGGGAAAATTTTAGGTCGGGACTGGAATGGGGATTCATTTCACTTCAAACGGGAATTTGAGGCTGACGTAATCATTGAGCGGCTACTTTCATTTAGCGCACCTTCTCATTCATCTTTTAAGATTAAATTGCGAGATTCTATATGAGAATTTTAAGATAATTGCGTTTGAGAGAAAGCTTATACAGTCGTTCGTAGTTTATTTGAGTTGTACAGTAAGCATGGAAGAAGATATGTGCTAAAATTATAAGGTGTGATTAACTCGCTTGAAAGTTGTTTGGGGCCCCACAATACCGTCAGAATTAAAGATTGATAGAATGAGAATATATCAAGTTAATTCGACACCGACTGTGTTCGAAAGTTTGTAGCCATCCTGAAGGACAACCAAAAACTCACGAAATGTGTAATATCCCCTTAATGGTACATTGTTCACAAAGAACAGCCATTGGGTGCAACAATTGTGATTTCAATTCGTGATTGAATTGTTCGAAAAGATTTGTATCTGTATTTTTCTTCGATTGGTCTAGTTGTAGCTCGTTTAAGTATACATGCCAGTTCACTGGATTTTTCTTACTCATTTCGCAAACGAAATAATCTTTACTTGGACAGCTTGCTGCGCGTCAACTGGATGACAAGCTACAGCGGAAGTGACGCTATGATGGCGTACTCCGCCATCAGGTGCATTTCACCGTTTTTCTAGTTTGCCTTTTGTGTCCTATTTGAACAGATTTACCAACAGCTATGTGAAATGAACGGATATCTATTAATGAGAGTCTTAGGTACGTTGGTTTATGGGGTTTCACGTCCCAAAGCGAATCAGGTTATTAGGGATGCAGTAGTCGAGGGCTCCGGATAATTCAGCCGCCTGGGATTCCTAACGTGCACTGAAACTGCGCAGTCCAGGGACGTCTGGGACAGTCTTAGATGCCGGGCTGCACATTGCGTCAGCCGAGCTTACTTGTTCATCATTCGACGTGATGCCATTGCCTTGAGATTATGTGTTACTGGGGGCATTTAAGAAATACATTTTGGGAAATATCCAGCGCGCACCAACTCGCCCAGCTTTGTATACTTTTACATTTAAGAAATAGTTCAACGGGGAATGTCAGCTGGAAGCCTTGGACGAGGTCCGGCGAGCCACTGTAGCCAGTGAAGCTCTAGAAGAAGAGCCTCACCCGCCTTAGGTCTGAGGAATTTGGAATTAAAGAAACGTGTAATCTCTCTTCCTTGCTGGACGTTTCCTGCTACATTTCCCGTTCAAAAATTTCTGTTCGGGCCTCCATCTTCTTCTGCACATGTTTCTCGCCTGGAGAAAACGAAGTTATGGGAAATATCGAAAAAAGATATGCAGCCGGAGTTTCGAGAATTGTACGACGTATAGGTCTCCTTGTGAAATTTCAGCTCCAGCCACATTTCTTGTTCGACGACTCACGTCAAGCGTCCATCTTGCTACCTCTTGTTTCGGTACAGTTAAGGTAGCTCTGGTGCCTGAATACAGCGGTGCTCTGTTGGGCCACGGTATTGTAGTGACGTCATAGTGGCCACAATCAACACACTTCCTGCTTCCTTCACGTTGCAATGTTCAGCTTTAGGAGAGCTTCAATTAAGTCAAAATGCTCCAACCAACTACATCTTACTGCCTTAACCCGGCTCTGGACACATACAGTACCACAACAGCCGGCTACAACGGGAGCTGTTGTCTTGCTCGCGTGCATCCCTTCATATGACAACCATATATCTGTAAAGCTACTGTGCCTCGAAAGTCGTCTTCATTTGCAAGATGACTTCTTGTGGCTCCCGATACACATGCAGGAGTGCCGTAAATCTATACTCTGTGGGACGAACTGAAACCCCGGACAAATTGCCTCGAGCGAACGCTGCGCGACAGCTGTCACCAGTTATATGGAATTTCAACTGCACAATTTCGATTCCCCGAAATGGTAGTGGACATTCCTTTGTGTATCCTCGTAAAATGGGCAGGACACATAAGAGTACCATGAGGTAGAGGTATTGACGGCGACATATGGACACACTTATTGGTGTTTTGTCGATCTACGTTGGGTAGATAAAACTGAATAAAAATGAATTGAGTTGAATCTTCGTTTGGTGAACGTAGTATCGGTTTAGTATTTGTATTTTTTTCGTTAATGCTAATTGTTCAGTCTTGACATTTCAACAATGTGTACCATTGCTGCAAGCCCATTTCTGTCAGGTGCCTGCCACATAGCAACTACAGTAAAACCTCGGTGATACGATCACGGCTCCTACGAATTTCGGGCTGATACGAATTTTTCTGTGGTCCCGACCAAGGCCCATTAGCCTACAATGTATTGGAGTACGGTTGTTGCGAGCCGATTTGCATCCCGCGGCGTTTGATACGAACGTACGCTAGCGCACAGGTACGAACAGGTGCTTCCCGCACTGTAGCGGAAGACGCGGCAGCCACGCGTGGGCGCTGTCATGCGCGCTGCGCGATCATCAACGGTGCGTCGTTGCCTCCGAGATAGTGCGCGCGAATCTTAGAGGTCCTTAGGCTCTTTGCGTTTGGGTTACAGATGACGTTGACGTCGCTTTTTTTTCCCCGAAGCGTTGACGCGAGCTCCTGTGCTAGAAGCAGCAGCGTCCTAGTACTGTGTTAACACGTGCCTGCCACGTCGATGCAAGCCATGTCCCCGCAATCAGACGTTCTATGAAACAAGACTAAAACTTGGGCTGCTAGTCCGTCATGATGTCCCATTAAAGGTAGACGAAGACCCCAAGGGACGAAGCACGCGGTCTTGGCGAAGGAGCTTGGCCTCTATCTATCATGTGCAAAGCGCGTCTTATAACACTTTCGCCGCAGTACTGTAGTGTCATGCAGAAAAGCGTAGTAAGATTAGGAAGGGGCTACTAGCGGTCACGGGGCACAACACATCTGGCTCATTAATTACACACGCGTGCATGCACCGTATAATTACGAGTACAAGTATGATTGCTGATGTCCAAAAATGTTACTGGAAAGCATTCATAGCTGTTCATGACGTCGCTGCTGCCCTGAGAAACACTGAAACAAAACGTATGCCAACTTTCTTTTGTCGCATACAAATTTTCCATGTGTTCTGGTGATACGAATTTCGGATGATACGAAGATTTTTTGTAACCCCGCGAGATTCGTATCACCGAGGTTTTACTGTAACTATAGGGCTTCCGCCGGTGTGTTACTTATGATGGTACGCGTTTAGCGTTGAGTCCGTGAGGCGTTTAATAAATAAATAGCACAGGTTAAGCGACCAGCAGTCCGAAATGGAGCAAGCACGAGCACCAACAACCGTCCTCGTCTTCGTCTTTCACTGGCGCCCCTGTTTCTGTTTGCGCCCTATCCATTCTACAAATCACTCCCCCGCAGAAAAGGAGCCATCCTGGCGACTTAAGGAACAGGGACGACTGATGGGTCGTAATGCGGCTTCAGTCGGTCGACGTGAACAATCTCACGGCCACGGCGGCGCCGGTCTGCGGATGGTTGAACGGGCTTGACAACATAGTTGACGGGAGAGGCTTGACTTAGGACGCGGTAGGGGCCTTCATACTTCTGCAGTAGCTTTGTGGAAAGGCCAGGAGCAGAGGAGGGAACGCGAAGCCACACCAATGTTCCAGGTGAATATGACTGGGGAGGCAGGTTTGCGTCATGGAGGTCCTTTTGGCGTGCTTGGTCTTGTGCGGTTAAGGAACGTGCGAGCTGCCTGCATTCCTCGGCGTAGGTGGCGACTTCAGATAGAGTTGTGGACTCTGAAGCGTCCGGGCGGTACAGAAGAATGGTGTCCATAAATGAGGAAGGTTCGCGGCCGTAAAGAAGAAAGAAGGGAGAAAATCCTGTCGTAGACTGAGTAGCGCTATTGTAAGCGTAAGTAACAAAGGGTAGTATGCGGTCCCAGTTGGTGTGGTCAGCGGAGACGTACATGGACAGCATGTCGCCTAGTGTGCGGTTAAAGCGCTCAGTCATTCCGTTGGTTTGTGGATGGTAGGCGCTGGTTGTCCGGTGCACAACGTTGCATTCAAGGAGGAGGGCTTGTACGGCATCAGAGAGGAACGTGCGTCCGCGGTCGCTGAGTAGCTCGCGAGGCGCGTCGTGGCGAAGAACAAGTTGGTGAAGTATGAATAAGCCGACTTCACGTGATGTGGCCTCTGGCAGCGCGGCAGTCTCAGCATAGCGTGTCAGATGATCGATAGCGACGATCACCCAGCGGTTTCCGTCTGGTGTGTACGGAAGGGGGCCGTACAAATCAATTCCGATGCGATCAAAAGGCCGGGAGGGACAAGGCAACGGCTGGAGCGGTCCAGTGACTACACGTGGGGGGCTCTTCCGGCGCTGACACTTGGAGCATGAACGCACGTATTGGCGGACGAAGCGGTACATGCCACGCCAGTAGTACCGCAGCCAGAGGCGTGCATAGGTTTTGATTACACCAGCGTGGCCGCATTGGGGATCCGCGTGAAAGGAGGCACAGATATCGGCACGGAGATGGCGAGGAATCACCAACAACCACTTGCGACCATCAGATAGATAGTTGCGGCGGTATAGGAGCCCATCGCGGATGGTGAAATGTCGAGCTGTGCGCCGCAGCGAGCGAGTGGCGGTACGTGGTGAGGGCTTAGATAAGAACTCCATTAAAGAGACGATCCAAGGATCCTGACGCTGCTCAGAAGGCATGTCAGCGTGTGTCAGGGCCGCAGAATCGTAGCTGGAAACAGACCCGTTGCCACAGTCATGGGGAAGGGGAGAGCGAGAAAGAGCGTCGGCATCTGAATGTCTACGGCCTGACCTGTAGACGACGCGGATGTCGTATTCTTGGAGACGTAATGCCCATCGAGCTAGACGACCAGATGGATCTTTCAGTGAAGATAACCAGCAGATGGCGTGGTGATCAGTCACGACATCAAATGGGCGGCCATATACGTAAGGTCTAAATTTTGTAATTGCCCAAACGATGGCTAGACATTCTTTCTCCGTGACCGAATAATTTTCTTCAGCTCTGGTGAGAGTGCGACTTGCGTAAGAAACAACGTACTCGTCGAAGCCACACTTGCGTTGAGCAAGAATAGCGCCAAGGCCGACTCCACTGGCGTCCGTGTGGATTTCGGTAGGGGCGTCTGGGTCAAAGTGACGGAGAATCGGTGGCGATGTCAGTAGATGACGTAATTTCGCGAATGCGGCGTCGCAAGCGGAAGACCATGCCATGACACCTTGGCTGTCAGCAAGTAGGCGTGTTAAAGGGGCCATTATAGATGCGAAATCACGAACGAATCGTCGAAAATATGAGCATAGGCCTATGAAGCTCCGGAGTTCTTTCAGGGTCGACGGCTTGGGAAACTCGGCGACAGCGCGGAGCTTTGCAGGGTCGGGTAGAATGCCGTCCTTGCTGACAACATGTCCCAAGATGGTGAGCTTCCTGGCGGCGAAGTGACACTTCTTCATATTGAGTTGTAGACCAGCCTGTGTGAGGCATTCCAGGACACTTGCGAGGCGCAGAAGATGGGTGTCGAAGTCCTTTGAAAAAACTACGACGTCGTCGAGATAACAAGGCACGTGTTCCACTTGAGACCTCGAAGGATGTTGTCCATAAGACGCTCGAAGGTGGCGGGGGCGTTGCAAAGGCCAAATGGCATCACGTTGAACTCGTACAGGCCGTCAGGAGTTACGAACGCAGTTTTTGGGCGGTCAGCTTCATCCATAGGTACCTGCCAGTACCCCGATCGAAGGTCCAGTGAAGAAAAGAACTCCGCGCCTTGCAAACAGTCGAGCGCGTCATCGATTCTGGGGAGCGGATAGACATCTTTGCGTGTGATCTTGTTAAGGCGCCTATAATCAACACAGAATCGGATGCTACCGTCCTTCTTTTTCACAAGTACCACCGGGGAGGCCCAAGGACTGTGGGACGGCTGTATAACGCCACGACTAAGCATATCAGTCACCTGGTCATCAATAACTCGGCGTTCAGCGTGAGAGACCCGGTATGGACGCTGACGCAGGGGTTCATGGCTCCCGGTGTCTATAGGATGGACGATGGCAGACGTTCGACCCAAACTGGTTTGCTTGTAGTCGAAAGACGTCCGAAAGCGGTCGAGAAGCTTCAAGAGTTGGGTGCGTTGAACAATAGGGAGGTCCGAATCAATTGATGGAAGGAAAGCGTCTAGGGAAGATGTGTTGGACGTGGTAACGAGATCAACGCTGGCGACCTGGAGGCTTGTTGTGCGATCGAGCAGTTGGCTAGCGCAAACAGAATCAATCTCCTCAAGACGCCCTATACATTCTCCGCGGAATACTGTGGCTGCGACCGAAAGCAGGTTCGTGACATAAATGCTTGAGCAGGAGTCTTCGATCGTGACAAGAGCAAAGGGGAGAATGAACTTCTTACGAGAAGTGAATGCTCCTGACGGTGTGAACATGGCGCTAGAGAAAGCATAGTCGCAGGAGATCGGTACCCGAACAGAAGACATAGGTGGGATGTCCGTGTCCGCGGCGACGACGACACGAGGAAAAGATGACTTGCCAGAATCGATGTCGGAGATCGCTGATAATTCTAGTTCGGCACGGGCACAGTCAACAATGGCATGATGTGTGGAAAGGAAGTCCCAGCCCAATATAACGTCGTGCGAGCAATGTGGAAAGACGACGAATTCGACGACATACAAAACGTCCTGAATGAGTAGCCGAGCCGTGCACGTCACGGAAGGTTGTATGGGATGTGCGGTTGCCGTACGGAGAGAAAGACCAGAAAGCGGAATCGTAATTTTTTTTAACTTGCGGCACATTGCTTCGCTCAACACAGACACAGCAGCTCCCGTATCGACTAAGGCCTGCACGGCAACACCTTCAATGAAGACAGTTATTTCGTTAGCAGGTTGAGAACGAGGTCTTGTAAATTTCGACAGCGGCGCAGTTCTTGCCTCCGGGACTGCGATGGTCAGTTTTCCGTTTGGACGGGCGAGGGGCGACGAATCATTGGCGAAAGCGAACGTCGGCGCGGGGACGGCGATCGACGGGAGTTGAAAGCTCGGCGGTTGGATGAAGAGGTGTCCGAAGTGGCGTGGGAGGGCATCGGCTGTGGTGGCTCTGGACGGACGTAGCTGTAACTTGCGTCAACGGTACCTGGACTGGCAACGCGGCGGCGGCAGAAACGCTCGACATGGCCGGGTAGACAACAGTAGTAACATATTGGTCGGTTGTCCGTTTTGCGCCAAGGATTATGAGGAGGGGTGACAGGACGGCGATAAAGTGGAACGGGCGGGCCTGCCGGCGTCTGCGTTGAGTAGAATGCACTTGAGGAGTGAGCAGAGTCCATAGGCGGAGAGTACGGGGGGGCTGGGGGGCTTGGGCCCCCCCCGGACTGCCTCATGGGGGGGCTGAGCCCCCCCTGGCGCCGGCCCAGGGTATTTTTTAAGAGCTTGGCTTAGGTCCCCGGGTCGTTCTGTCTGGCAGCTATTTCACAGGAGGCTGTTTATGCCCGCTTATCTTTCATTTCAGCTATTTAAAGTTCCGCACATGGGCCAGTGACAAGTAGACATGTGCGCCGGACCCAAAATCACCGGCGGCGGCGCGCCGGTGTTTCCACCTCCGGCGGCGGCGCGTGAACGGCGCGGGGCTCATCGGACCGGCGGCGGCGCGGCACGAGGGGGGGGGGGAGGGGAGGGCGAAGCAGTGAATGCGATAAGTACACGCCGTAATGTTACATGAACGAGGGCTAGCAGCTAACTCTTTTTGCTCCGATCTCACTTAACTCTACAAAACGCTGGTGTATGGCAATACGGCCGCTCCCGGGAGAGAAGCGGTTTTCGGTCAGTTTGTCGTATCAGTGGTCCGAGCGCGAAGCAGTGAGATCACATCGCTCACAGCACGTAGAAGGTATACGAGCCGTTCGCTGGTGGATGTCTGCCGAAATAGCGCGCGTGCCAGCGCTCTCGACCGCGCCCTTATAGTCAAAGTCCATAGTTGCTGCTAGAGTTACGCAGTGCCTCTACCCAGACATCCCTTCCTGCTCCTTCGCCCAGCAAATGACGGGTGGGGCGTTGCCTTCTGCTTGAGGAGCAATCGACGGCAGGCTTTACACGCGGGTTGATGTTATTCCGTGTGACGGAGATGGCCAGCTTGTTTCATCTCTGGTTTAGCCATGTTTCTTGGCAACGCTCGCGAGCTTTTACTCGCGGGTAGAACATACAATGGGCGGAGCGATGTTATCGATTTATTTTATACGGAACATGATGGCGACGGTGAAAACCTGTCCTGAGTGCCCATACAATTGCTAACGCAATAAAAATATACAAAAAACCATTGAAGCGGCCTCGCCTTTTTCCTGGAATCCAAGCTGCATCGTCTCCGCTGTAAAGAGTGCGTCCGTTGGAAGAATCATATAATCCGTCGCCTATTCCATTGGTTTCGTTCTCGCCTTCAATACCCTTCTTACAGGGGACATCTCCTCGCCACTTATTTCTTTATGAAGCACGCGTACAATGTCAGCGCTAAGCGTTGAGCCTATCATGATTTCGCCTCTTATCGGCGACAGTCTGTTATCTCTGCATGCGCGGTCGCCAACGCACAAAATGGAGCGAAATCTGTTAATCGCGCACGATAGTCGTACGAGAGAAGCAAGCGCGGGTGGACAACTGCATAGCAAAGCAGTATGGGAGACAATTCACAACTGTTGTTCCTCGTATATGGACCAGTCGAGAGTATGTACCCTGATGATGTCACGTGAATCACTGTTCTGGCATCACGAAGTGCAACAAAAAACAAGAAACGCCAAGAGAGAATAACGCGCTCGTTGTTTTTGTTTTTTGATGTATTTTCAAAATCTGTTGGGCGCCCTTTATAAAAACGGCGTGCAAACACGGACACAGGAGAGTAGTCAAGACACCAGAAATGCCACTGACCACTGAAAAATCACACAGCGGCCAAACCAAAGGTAGACACAAATATTTATCTACGCATTCCCACGTAAGAGGCCATACCCATCAAGTGCGAGTAGTGGTCTACGTGAGAGATTGCTGTTCACTCCCTCGACTTTTCTCTTATGTTCGTGTTTCCACGTCATGTCTTCTTAACATGAATACCACCAACTAGCTCAGCTATATTCTAAGTTTTCCATTCTCTTTACTTCTGTATATATTTATCAATTTACTCGAGTAAGAATGAAAGGAAAAAGTGTACTAACGCACCGAGATATATAGATAACTTATCTATTCTATTTATTTACGCACAGTGTACTAGGTTCAAGACTCCAAGAATATGCTATCCAGCGAGTTGGGTCGTCGCCCTTTATTAAGGCTGGAGGACGCGGCAGCGTTAAGGTCAGGCAATACTTGTGACATTTCTGGAGAAGAAAAAGATACTACAACTTCTGGGGAGCTATTCTTGATGCGTTCATCCAAAGGAGATGCCCACAGTCCATTTCGGCAGAGCGCATTCAGCAATTCGAAAAAGCGGTGAGCCGTGATGTCACCTCGCTCCTGACCACGTCGCCGCACCGAACCCGCCAGCACATTCCTAGCGTAAGAAGAGAGTGGACGAAATGCACAGAAACAGGAACTTTTCAAGTCTGAATTTTCATATGAATGTGATCCAGATATTTGAGAACGATGCAAGGAATGCGTACCGACCTTATACAGCTGCGTTAGACGAGCGGCCGCATTAAACCTAAAAGACATGTGCACCGAAAATCGGATCTCTGAGGGCTGCGTTCGTTGCATCGAAGCGCATTATTCCGTCCCTATCATTTGTGTCGAGAGTGTTTGAAAGCTGCGTGATGTCATGATGGCGCTGCAGAACAAGAACCGGAAACAGGGGGCGCGCTTCTCGCCGAGCTCCTAAAGTCCCTCTATCTTTGAGCTCCTAAAGTCCCTCTAAGATAGAGCTCCTAAAGTCCCTCTATCTTACGAGCTCCCGCTATTCAGCGGCCGCTGAAATGGACAGTTCATTACATGGACACATCGAGAAGAGCTCCTCCGGCGAAGTGCTGTATTTTATTTCCAGATTCCCCATTCGAATTAAAAGAAACGACTAACGGTGGCGCGCCGCAATAATTGCGCGGCGGCGGCGGCGGCGGCGTGATCTCTCTTGGGACTTCGGCGGCGGCGCGAGCGGCGTGACCAAAAACAGGCGGCGGCGGCACGGCGCGGCGGCGCACACCTCTAGTGACAAGCCAAACATTCAATGGAAAAATGCCCCTCAAACGGATTTTTACGCGCAGAATATGTTGTGCTGATGAACAACTGAAGCGACGACAAGCTACGACAAATTAAAAAATTCATCGGCGATTACGATACTGCCTAATTCGCTGAGCGCAGCCTCGTGTTCGAGCAACGCCAGCTTTGTTTGAAGTTTTGACTATCCGCAGTTGTAGCAATGTAACATTCGTTACATATTGCCACAGAAACTGCCAGCGCTCGAGTGCTACGCACACTATATACTCTGTGCATTGCAGCTGTCACGAACCAAGTGAAACGCCCACAGCCCCGTTACGACAAGCGAAGCCAGCCGCAGTGCACGTGCCAGCCCTGCATGCGCACGAGCTCCGACCGAGGGGCCAGCGCGTGCGACAGAGGAAGAAAGCGAGGTTAGAGGCCAGTATGCCGTGATATCGACAAACTACACTGTAAAAAATCTGTGTAAAAGTACAGACATCTTTACAGACAAAGTCTGTGGACACACAGAAAATTTCTGTTATTCGTCTTTAACAGAAATACGTAGCTGAAAAAAACAGAAAATTTCTGTCTTTATAGCCGGCGCTTTACAGACCATTGATCACGTGCCTCTTACTAATTGAAAAACAGCTATAAAAATACACTCCACCGAGTAATAAATTGCGTATATTTTAGGAAGCAAGCCAACTGTAGCAATTAATTTTGTCTCAAGTAATCTGCGCATTCGTACATGTTGCGGTCCTTGCTTTCGGCGCGCTTCGATGCACAGATTCAAATTTCATGCTGCATAGGCCTATAGTTTCTTCTTTGTGGACTGGACCGACTGACGCTCCTCGTTGTTTGCTCGTCGACGGTCTGCTGCCATTGAACCACTGCGCTTTGTTACAGTTCGTCCATCAGGTGAGTGAAAGTTCCCTTGCTGCTTTATGTGATTACTGAACTCTATTCTCTATTACTGAAGTGATATTACTTGATAATGTTGTTGCTATAGCGCTCGATGACAGTGGCTCGCGTAGCCATGCACAGTTAGCAACGTTTTTTGAACGAATGGTTCTGGAAACGTTGATTGCTAGTGCACGTCGTATTTAGCTGTGCTGCTGCGCTTAGCCGTGCGGCAGGAGGTGTAAGCAGAGCAGTGCTGCCATTTCAAATGTGCCAAGCGGCTGCCGCGGTCTGCGCAGTGTGCTTCGTTGTTACCACGCAGAGCGTACTATCGTGCACGCGATTGCGAGAGATTGCGTCACACTGCAATGTGTTCGACCGTTGTCTCCTCTCTGAGCCGCTAGTTTAGGCGCACCGAAGCGGGTGCTCCGCTAATGTTGCGATCTAAGAATGTGTTTGTGTCATGTGGCGTTGGTGGAGCAGTCCCATTTATGCGGATCGTGTGCGTCCTTAGCTTGCTATGATGCGTGATTTCTTGTTCTGCTTTGCCAGCGTAATCGCCTCGTTATAAAGGGCCCTTTATAGTCCAGCGCAGCGTTCGCGTCAACCAGCAGAGGTTGGCGGCGCCAGGTTCGTTGGTTCGTCACGTTACGTTGACGCGAAAACCGGGCACTCATACTCCCACTTGCTCGCCCCGCCGGCCGCGCTACGTCGACTTGACGCATACGCAGTTGAGCACGCCCGGCGTCCCTTCGTAACGAAGAACGAAGAAACGCGGACACCGTGCAGTCAAGGTCTTTGGGTACACTGTTCTTTGGGTAACGTCGCCGGCGCGGATTGCAGCATGTCGAGTCTCGCGCCGGCTGCAGCAGGGGCGCGGCGCGCCACGGACGCCGGACGCGCGGTCGCGCCGGCCTTTGTGCTGTATACGTTTGAATAGCGTAGCGTCGCTATGCCGAGCGTGCGCACGCGTCGACGTTACGTCGAACTATAAAGGGTCTTTGACACCGCAGCGCTAATGTGTCTGCCTTAGTGAACTGTATCGCTCGAGATTCTGTTCAATAATATAATCACTTAAAAAGTGACGCAACGCAGTGTCCCTTTTGAGCAACGCCCCAACCGGTTTCATATTACCGCAACGATTCTGTGCCCTCTACATGAACAGCACTTATCGAAAAAATGCAGTCGAACAAGCATATATCGAACCACACGAATTGTTGTGCCTGTGAAACAGAGGTAGAATTCCATGCAAATATCTTGGGCTTGTGCACGCAAATATAGTGCTCCTCTTCGCTGCACATCTGATATATCGAACGCGACGCCACGCCCAAGGCCTCAAAGTGCACTGCACCACACGTGCAGGAAATCCGCGCACGCGTAGTGCGCGTAGCGTAGTGTGCGTAGCGCCTGTCTTTTGTCGCTCTCCTTTTTTCTGCTTCCTTTCCTTTTTTTTTTGAACTTTGCGCGTTACTACAAGATATGTATGCGTGGCGACATATAAGTTATTTTCAGTGCCACAGTCTGATAGTGTCTTTCCTCACTTCTGGCTCACTGGCTTCTTCGTTGACTGGGCGAACCACACGCCTCTGCGCGCTTACTGGTTCGCGCCTGGGTTCGGGAGAGTTGGACATGACTCATCTGTTCACAGTGCAGCAGCGGCTCGGTAAAGATGTTGAGCCAGTTCGGCGTCGTCGGTAGACGCAACGGTGAAAGCAGTGTCGTTTGAGACGGCGTCACGGGGGCCTAAGGTTCTCGAACTTTCGACGCTATGCACAAGCGGCTTTGTTCGAAGCCCGCTGGCTGTTCTTCATCACGGCGCTGGGGAAGGGTGGGTGCTTTGAAGAAGTGGCGGCCTTTGATGAATTTCCGTTCCGTTGAAGGTATCGGTGCCGTGATCTGACGCTGGATCTGGAATGTGGTGTAAGCGCTTACTTGTTCGAAACACGCTGGCTGTTCTTGCACGCGTTTCTCTGGCATGGGGGGAGGGTGGGTGCTTTGAAGAAGAGGCGCCTTTTGATGAACTTGCGCTCCGTCGTAGGTATCGGCGCTGTGACTTGACGCTGGATCTGGAATGTGGTGTAAGCGCTTGTTCGAAACACGGTGGTTGTTCTCGCACGCGTTTAGCTGGCGTGGGGGTAGGGTGGATGCTTTGAAGAAGTGGCGGCTTTTGATGAATTCGCGCTTCGTGGAAGGTATCGGCGCCGTGATTTGGCGCTGGATTTTGAGTGTGCTGTAAGCGCTTGCTTGTGACTACAGGGCATGTCTTTCTCGGCACTAAACTGGCCTTTTTTTTTATTCAGCACTACTTCCTTCTTGCGCATTTCACGTGTGCTGCCAGTTGAGCCCCGTCGACCTGTTCGGCTTTTTGCGCATCAAATAAATCATTTATCACCGTCGTGTGCCTGTCGACGTTGCTGCTTTTGGATACGCCAATCGGTAATCTCCCGTCTTTCTGCAAGTTTAGATATTTGTCAGAGACGTGCTATGTTGTTATTATGAGCGCAATTTCCAATATCGAATTATTTATACATCGAACTATTTCACAATCTCCATCGAATTAGATATATCCGTGCTCGATTGTACACCGAAAATAGAGCGAACCATCGCACGCGCAGACCAGCATCTTCAGAATGCGTCATTTCACTTCCACTTAGGGCAAGAGATTCGGTGCTAATACAGCCTGAAAATCACTTGTTGATTTTTTTTCTTTCTTGCATTGTGCTTTTTGATAAGCATCGTTCGGGCGCTCAAAGTGTTTGAGAGTACGCAGTGTTAAAATACGTGCAAGCATTCAGCTTAACAAATTGTTTGAAAGGGTATGAGCTTGAGCTTGTTGGTTTGACTTCATAACAGGAAACAGCGCGGGCAAACGGGACAAGAAAGTCCTATCAGCCTTTCTTGTCCCGTTTGCCCGCGCGGTTTCCTGTTATTAACAAATTCTATTTTACCTCGTGTCTACTTATTCGATCAATGCTCTTTTTTTTTATTCAAGGATACCACCTGTGATGATGATATTGAGGAAATGCCAAGTTGGCCTTTCATATTTGCTAAAGGTATGTTATTCTCCCCTTCTAAATATAGTAAATCTTGAACCAAAATTTTCAACTTCCAGGTGGTGGTTTCCTGACAGGGAAGTCCTTCACACCTTGCATTGACAACGTTCCTCTCATGCAAGCATGCAGTCCTAGAGAGGCGTTCAAGATATTATTCCTGGCACACTTTGCGTCAACTTTGCCCACCCAAAAGAGGCAAGTCTTATCCTGGAGTTCACTCATAGGTGAGATTGAAACTAAATCTTGGACACAATACTTTGGCCAATAATTTTAGCTTTCCGGTAACATTAAAAAAATGTGTGGTATATTGCTCACATAGAATACCTTTATTTATTGAGATGGCCTCATTTAGGTAACCTGAAAAGAAAGCGTTTTGAAACAAAAGTACTAAAACTAAACCATAATGCCTTCAATGAGAAGCTACCTGTTTTATGGTATACTGCTCGCGAGTATCCACAAGCAAACTGGCTGTCAGTACTTCGACATTAGAAGCAGGGGCGTAGCCAGAACTTTTTTTCGGGGGGGGGGGGGGGTTCAACCATACTTTATGCATGTTCGTGCGTGCGTTTGTATGTGTGAGTGTATATATACACAAGCAAAACTGAAAAATTTCGGGGGGGGGGGGGTTTGAACCCCCCCCCCTTGGCTACGCCCCTGATTAGAAGGTCCAGATTCTAATTTTAGTGTTATAAAGGTTAGGAGTTTCATTTTAGACCTATGTGGCAATATTGTATTTAAAGTGATGGTAATTTAAGTTGAGATGGATGCATGCAGAAAAGCATATTCTTAATGAAGAGCAAGTAGGTGCCTTTGTAGTTACACTGTATCTAAGAATATTTAGGTTCTTGTGCACTGCTAAACGGAATTGCCTCTTCTTTTTAGGTCAATTGCCACTGTCAGTCCCGGAAAGGGCACAACGACTGACCATACACGTGGGAAACAGCACAACCTGAACCCGAAAGTGCCGTCATTGAGTAGCTCCCTGAAGGACTTGACGTTTAAACATATGTGCCGGCCAACTCGAACAATATCCCCGAGAGATTCCTGAACCCCTTGTGATACTGGGGCATAGTGAACGAAACGGGAATTGTACAACTAACAGACAAGAAAGCCAAGGCAAGTACAGGGGATGTTATTTGTAGTCATTACGAAGTAAATGTGAAGAAAGCAAAGTGGATGAAAAGATAACATCGCGCTGGCAGGGAGCGAACCTGCGACCTTCAAAAAACGCATAGTGGCCGCTTGTGATAGTGTGGGCATCTCTCGTATTTCAAGATGCACATGTTGGCAACTGCCTGAACTTTTATGTTCCATGTCAATAAACTTGTTCACATTTCACTCTATGGTGTACTGAATTAACGAATTTGTGAGAGAGGATGCGTGCTATAAAAGGGACAATGCAGATGCAAAAAATCGTGGTGCTTTCTGTCTGAGATTTTCTGCTCTTGCACCACATACATTTAATATTGCATAACCTGTCAAATTGCCGAATTTTCGTCAACTGACGTTGCTGCCATGAGAAAGAATAAAATTTCAGAATTTCTTGTTACTTAAAGCAGAAAACCCATTTTAATTACGGAAACTTCCTGTACTGAACGAATGAAAAAAAATACTTGTCCAATCACAGGATTTTTGTACTAAAAAACCAAGAGTAGTAAAATTACAGAAATTCGCTGTTAGTGCGAACCGAAAATCTATGTCAAGGTACAGAAGTTTTCTGTTACTGCCAACAGAAAAGACATTCGAAATTACAGGAATTTACTGTTGCTGAGAACAAAAAATACATGTAATATTATAGACATTTTCTGTTACTGAAAACGGAAAAACCGATGGAAATTACAGAAATTTTCTGTTAGCAGGAACAGAAGAGACATGTAAAATTACAAAAACATAAAAACAGAAAACAGAAAGAGAACAGAAATTTTCTGGCAGGCCAGCTGCCAGACAATTTCTGTTTTTTTCAAGAAAAATTTTTTACAGTGTACGCGTTCGCTCTCTTTCGTCCTCGTTCGCGCTATCGGTTACGCCGCCGACGCCAACGGCGATGCCGCTCAACGCAGGAACGGACGCCTAAGAGCTGCGCTCTAATTGTCTTGAACCCCGTAGTGAATGGTTTTGAGAACACAAAAATGATACTGAGAATACAAAGCAATCCCGACACAGTCAGTCAGTGAACGCTTTCGCACAAGCTTACTCGCCAATAAAAAAAAAAACGGGTAATTTTTTGGTTGCCTAGATATTGGTACCCTTCGACATGCCTGCTTATAAAAGTGCCGAGAAAAGATTGTACGCAGTTTTGATTTATCAGTAAAGGGTTTTACTAAAAGTTCGGCCACCAACGAGCAACTCCATTACTCGTCCAGATTCATAACCGCAGCTTCGCACAAGGTGTAGTGGTAGCAAATGGTATTTGCTACCATCTCAGAATTACTTTCGGCCATCTTGAATTGAACTCACTGGCATAAAATTAAAGCTTCCCGTCATAGCGTTAGCCTACTGTCTCCTGTGTGGCGCATGTTTTAACAAAGTAAAGTCTAACCCCACGCATTGCCTGAATCGATTTTACGCGACGCAGTCAACGACGCGACCTTTTTCGCTTCGAGCCAAGAGTTACGAGGTGGATCGATGTCTTTGTGTAAATTGAAAAATAAATCTAGGGTCTTCCACTTACAGATCTTCATTATGATATCGCGGGCACCTAAGAGACTAAAGTTACATTAAATTCTTTAATTTGGAAGTTGGACTCCTCTCTCTCTATCTATCTATCTATATATATATATATATATATATATATATATATATACAGGGAGGGGGACAGTGAGAGAGGAATGTGGAAGAGCAAGTCGGGCCCCCGCCCCCTCCGGTAAAATGAAAACTCTCCGCCTATGGCAGAGTCCGTGCCGTGTGGCAGCGCATGTGACTGCCTTCTCGCGACGTCAGCGTAGGTCAAGGGCGCGGATACAGGCGGCGGCTGGTGCGTAGGCGGAAGGGCTTCGGATACTTGCTCCTCAATGGTTTGTCGCAGCGACGAGGGGATCCCATGAGCATTGCCTGGGAGAAAGGGTGAAAGAGACAGTTGTCGTGCAACTTCTTCTCGGATGAACTGCTTGATTTGTTGCGTCAATACCGTCGGGTCCGCAGAGATGGCGCCAACGGTGAGTGCTGACGTACTGGTCGTGTCGAAGCTAGGACGGCGTGTGGAGATGCGCTGCTTTCGCAACTCGTCGTAGCTCTGGCAGTGCTGAATGACGTCCGTGACTGTTTGAGGGTTTTTGGCCACAAGCATGTGGAACGCATCGTCCTCGATGCCTTTCATGATATGCTTGACTTTGTCGGCCTCGGACATGGCAGGATTGAAGCGGCGGCAGAGGCCTACGACGTCCTCAATATAGGAAGTGAAACACTCTCCAGACAGTTGGGCGCGATCACGCAAGCGCTGCTCTGCGCGGAGCTTGCGCACTGTCGGTCGGCCGAATACGTCCGCGAAAGTCGCTTTGAAAGAGGACCAGGTAATCTCGGCCTCATGGTTGTTAAACCAGAGTTCCGCGACTCCTCTCAGGTAGAACTGGATGCTGCAGAGTTTGTCGTTATCGTCCCACTTGTTGTTGACACTCACTCTTTCGTACGAAGAGAGCCAGTCTTCGACGTCCTGCACATCAGTACCGCTGAAGATGACTGGGTCGCGCTCCCTTAGAATACCGGGACAGCGAGGAGCTGGGGGTGTGGCAGCATTCTGCTGTGCGACTTCGTCGGGCATGGTTGACAGGGAAGGTAGAGTCCGGTTACGGAGTTCCAGGGTGCAAAAGAGAACCAGCACTCTCCACCACTTGATGGTACGCGTTTAGCGTTGAGTCCGTGAGGCGTTTAATGAATAAATAGCACAGGTTCAGCGACCAGCAGTCCGAAATGGAGCAAGCACGAGCACCAACAACCGTCCTCGTCTTCGTCTTTCACTGGCGCCCCTGTTTGCGCCATATCCATTCTACACTTATTATAAGTTTTGTTTTGATTTTGAACTACAAAAATATTATTTTGTTTCATGAAAGCGACACAATGGAAATCAAGAACGGAGAAAGCAATACCAATTTCGACATTTTAACATCGGTCGCCGAAGCAATCGCACGAGATCGTATAGAAGGCCAGGTTGCTGCACAGAAAGTTATATTTACAGATAGCGTAATATTGTGGCTAATCGCAGTGAGCGTTGTAGACAAATTTTTTGAAGCTAGCCCTTAGGAAATGTCACCATCATCACATTTGTTCTTGTATGGATCTCTATGCGTGCAGTACGTCAACGAGAATGTGGTTACACTAGTATTTACGTTAGAAGTGTGGAATACGGCGCAGATAAATTACCATAGGTGGACGCAAGAGGGGGCGCATGATTATTTCTGGTAACTTATAGATAGTGTAGTGCACTTAAAGGAGTACTGACACGATTTTCAAGTGCAGCAAAACAGACGTTTTTGGTTTCCTTGGCATGTAGTGTTAACGCTCTCCCCACACCGCATCCGGGAAACACGTATAAATATTTAAGTTTGATTTTAAACTTTTCATCTCCCAGCATCTGCAAGGCAGCTTCACCGCATGGAGAGCCCTATGACGTTTCAAGTCAGCTCACTTGGTTTGCGAAGTCTGGGTTTTGCATGCAGCCTAAATCAAAGAAATTGCTGTCGGAGGCACTGGACGACAGTTCACTCATCATGAACCACGTTCGAATGACAACAAAGGACAGCAGGTGCATATTTCGCGGGTTGCAGTCTGCCCGTGACGTCACGGGCAGACTTGACACGTCACTATGAAGCCGCCCTTTCGAAACCCGAAACCGAACCTGGTGGTTGAAAGAAGCGGTGTTAAGAATATCTGCAATGCATCCCCAGGCACCACGACACTCTTTTTAGGGTTCTCAACACCCGTACTTCCATTTAGAGCAACAACCCGAAAAATTTCAAAATTCATGTCAGTACTCCTTTAAAGCGGCTATCCCAAGTCATTAAGGAACTTCCTATCTAGTAATGGTGTGGTTTCTCATGTAGTGAACGCATGGGATTCATCTGAACGTTCAAAGAGAAAAAGAAAGTCAAGTAGAAACGTGCATCGCGTCGGTAACATACGGACGTAATATTTCCCGTTTACCTCATTAGAACATTGTTATTGTGCGCAACTGCATTATAAGAATGCTAAAAAAAATCAAGGCAGCTTCGCAACAGTCGTTCCAAGCCTGACGGAAGTGTGGAACTGGGTGGCCTGCTTTGTTTCTCTTTGTTTTTCTCTTTCTTTCTTCCTTTTCTCATTCTTTTTGTCTGATCTCTGTTTTTCTTAGCCATTTTTTGTCTCTATTCTTTTCTATTTCTATCGCTCTCTATGTATTTCTTTTTCTTTCTCGCTCTTTCCATCTTTATTTCTCTGTCTTCCGTTTCTTCATCTCTCTATTTATTTCTCGTTTCCTCTTTCGTTCTATCTCTTTCCGTCTCTCTCTTTCTTTGATTCTCTGTCTTTATCTCTTTCTTCTCTTTCTGTCTCTTTATTTCTTCTTTCTATGCTATGCTTAACTCTCTCGCCACCTCCTCACCCTCACTTCCCTTTGAAACCCCTTGCTACACTATACTATGCAAGCCTATGCTATGCTCTGCTAGCGTGCCTGGATAGCCGAGTGGTTACGACGCTTGCCTTCGGATCATGGGTATGCGGGTTCGGCTCCCGCCTCGCCAAGAATTTCTCCCTTTCTTTCTATCTCTTTCCTCTCTCTCCTTCGATCCTCTCTCTGCACTCGTTCTCTCGCCCATCACGATTACTGCATCCCATACCGGACGAATCGGCGCACGTGTGTGGAGCGAAGCAGAAGATGAGGAAGAGGACGAAGTGAGCGCGTGCCGATTGATGATGGTGATAGTTTTCTGTTATCACTGCACGCACTAACGGTCGGCTCTCCGCTGTCAAAATGTGTGGAGTTATATATATATATATATGGTGTAATTAGTGTGCTTCTGATTCACTTTCTTGTACGCTGATCCTGGCGGCCCACCGGGAAGCCAGAAACCCTACCGGAGCTCCAATATGTTAAAAGGTTGCTAAATGCGAGTAACGATTTATCTAAAAGTGAAAGGTCAATGCTTGAGAACGTCTAAAACGTCAATATTATACGCAACAGCTCTACAGCAATCGAGAAATTAAGGTAAACATAGCACATGATTTGCGCAACTAGTGGGACATTCTGGAACGCAAGCCCGATGATCTAGCAGGGCCTCAGTAGAAATAATCGTGAGTACTCAAGCTATTGAAGTGCATTACAATACGAAATAAAATTCGAATGTTCATTTCAGTCTGATTCATGTAAAAACAATCTTCTTGACGGTAACCGTTGAGAACGACGCAAGTCCTTTCCGTCGGACTGTACACCGCTAAAGCCCCTTGCTCCGCTGCGCCGGCTGTCGGGCAGTAAAGCGCGAGCATGGCGAATGACACGTCAGAATGCCGTTCTCGGAGGCTGCTGGTCTGAATAGCGCGAACGGTATGCGGCCCACTAAAACCAGATTTTCTTTCAAACTGGGTATTTCCTATGCACAAAAAAAGCACTACGAGGTTTCTGGAATGCTATTTCAACAATCCACGCCGACCTAATCTTTGCCTTAAGTGTCCTTTTAACGTTGAAAGATTGTGTGCATAGGCTTGTAAGGGTTGACGGAGTCAGAAATGACTGGTGGATTTCCGTGCGAGCAAATTATTGTGTCGGACAATAACAATACCAAAAACTGATATAAACATACTTATAGATGAACGTGCGAAGGGTAAGATCAGTTGCAATAAAACGTTGAAGGAGTGCAAGAATTTACTAAAGTGATTTCCTACTCATAGAGGAGGCATCACAGTGCCTGTAAGCGACATCAATAAAGCCGTTAATACTGGAGAACACTGTCCGGTGATGTCGATTCCAGCCACTCTTTCTATGCCAAAATATTTTTGGGATTTTCACTGTTGCGAGCTCTAAGGCATTAGTGCAAAATTTTGAGCACTTTCAGCAGTGCTTTCACTATGACGGGGACTTGCGAATCACTTGCACACAAAGACTAGGCACGAAAGATGCGGAGTGAAAGGAGCACATCAATAAGTAAGGACGAGCTCTTAATAGTCAATGCTGCACAGCGCCACAAGTGGCATGTGTCGGTACAGCACAACTGCCGTCAATTGTGCTAACAGCGGATGCTCTAAAGTGTGAGAGGAGCCGCGTTCAATTAACAGAGAAATGCATCCCATCCAAACTCGCGCATGTGGCTTTAGTAGGCGTTCTACCAAACCACGCAGTATGATTAAAGTCACGTGGTTTTAAGCGTGCAATGTTACATTACTTACATCGCGTTACAACTTAGGCTTCTCTACGGTAAATTACGAAGTGTAAAAAGGCTTACCTTCCAGCCCAAGAGCAACATCAGGTCAGTCATGGCGTTCTCGTAGCGCGACATCACGTTCCACAAGAAGAAGAGCGGGCTCTGACTATAAGCAAGGAAGACGTCACTGGGTCCCACCTGCACGAATAATATGTTCATGCTGGAAGCCAGGACGCCTTCGACCCCTCCCCCCTCCTTTTACTAGTATACAGGAAGGGGGGAGGGAGACTGTCCACATGAAAGATCGCACAAATTACTAGCTCCCGCTGAATTGTTCTCTACACATGTAGGTACTACCGCAACGAGCGATCCATAAATATAGTTTCAAAGTATGGCTACCAAAGCGAAGCCATCTTTAGTGCATTCCTTCAACACACACAGACACGCACACGCGCACGCGCGCACACACACACACGCACGCACGCACAGACACACACACAAAAATCAATCCCTTTCGTCCACCTCTGCCTCCCTCCCCTACGGCGACGCCTTCTAAGTCGTAAGGGAAACAGCGCGAAAGACAAGGACCGTAAAAGCACACACACAACCACACGTAGTGCTGTTTCCCTTACGATCATCATCATCATAATCGTCATCATCATCAGCCTGTCTACGCCCACCGCAGGGCAAAGGCCTCTCCCATGTTCCGCCAGTCAACCCGGTCCTGTGCTTTCTGCTGCCACGTTATACCTGCAAACTTCTTAATCTCATCTACCCACCTAATTTTCTGTCTTCCCCTCACGCGTTTGCCATCTCTTGGAATCCAGTTAGTTACCCTTAATGACCACCGGTTATCCTCCCGACGTGCTACGTGCCCGGCCCATATCCATTTCTTCTTCTTGATTTCAACTATGATGTCCTTAACCCCCGTTTGTTCCCTGACCCACTCTGCTCTCTTCCTTACAAAGAGGGTTCAACTTAAATTGAGGACGACGCAGCGAGCGATGGAAAGGAAAATGATAGGTGTAACCTTAAGAGACAGGAAGAGAGCAGAGTGGGTCAGGGAACAAACGGGGGTTAAGGACATCCCTTACGATATGTGCAGCCAACTAGCCGACAAGTTTACCCTTCTAGATCGCACTTTTCAACACGAATCTGAAACCTACGCCTCTTGCCGTGCTACCTCGATGAAAAGGGGTTTTAGTGGCTCAAGCAGGATCATTCTGAATATCTTTCCTAGGCACCAAAGGAGCTTACAGCAGCTGAGGTGTGGATTATACGGGATATTCTTAATAAGGAGGACAGAGATGGTGGTTTTCTGAAGATGTTGAGGGACATGTTAAGAGCCACACAGGAAAGAATCACACTGAAACGCCGGAGATGCAGAACTTTGGTAGAGCTTGACCAAGGACTAAAAAAATACTGCCTTCATCTCAATCTTTCAATTACTATGATAAACCCCTTCTTTTTCCTTAAAAGACTGTAAACACTCTTTTTAGAAATGTGGTACTGACACACCTTCTGCGGAGCATTTGTGCAAGATGCGCAAATTATCCGCATACGACAGGGCAATCATCAACGAATTGCAATCAAGGTAATTCAGGTTTTTAACTAGAAGCATTTTGAATTACTTGTTTAGGCGTATCCTAAAATTGCTACATTTATTCTTTTACACATTGGCCGTCTGGAGGCCCTTGAAACTTTACAGCGGAGAGCAGGATAAGTTAGAGCCAAGTAATATGCAAACATGATTCCTTATTGCACAAGCTAGTAAGACGTGAAAGCAAACATGGTATGTAATAGAGGCGACCAAGGAGGTTCTATAGAACCTCTGGAGTGGCAGTCCCGGCCGCCGCCAATGGGAGCAAGTGAAGCCGCCGGCGGCCATGTAGCTAGAGGAAAAACAGGGCGCGACCGCCATAGACGGCAATGGAATACGCGCGGCGCGCGCGTTGGTTTGCAGTCCCACAATAAAAAAAAATGAGATGGAAACTGCTTTAAAGTTACACCCACGAACAGTTGCCTCTTCTCGTTTATGAAACAAATTATGTCATACACCCATTGTCAGCTGCAGACTTTCAGAATAATCTGTTGTCGAAGGGGTGCTTCGTATATCGAGCGCGCTGGCGCACTGTAACTACATATATGCTACTAGGAACAGGGTTTTTGCGATGTAACGGCCGTCAGTGTTCAAGGGGTAACCACAAGCTAACGTGGAACGCACTTTTTCTCTTTACATAAGCACGCATCCATCACGCGAACATTTGGCCAGAAGGAGGATTAGCAAGCATTATCCTACGTGGGCGACGTGTGCCATCACGGCAAGCGCAGCGCGCACAGCCTCGAAACGAGGTAGCTCGCCCTCTCAGACTAGACGCATAAAAAATTAAAGCAGCCGCGTCCTTCGGTGTTTCAGTTTCGGTTTGGTCGGATTTCAAAAGAGTTACATCTTGCTTTTGCCGCAATTTCTTCTTTTCGTAACTACTTGTGTTGAAGCTACGTCAAGGAGGTAGAAACTAACAGGCTTTTGTAGATGCGCTGGGAAAGCAGGAAAAATTGCAGGTACACTGCCAGGCCGTCTGCCCCGTTCTGTCGAAGCAGCATTCTGCGAAGTGAATGGAGCAGAGGTGGTTGGTTGGTTGGTTGTTCCTTGGCAACCTGGCGCAGCCCACCGCGGGGGATCGGCCATGAAACGGGCGGCACCTTATTTTAGAGATAAAATTGTTTTACATGGAGCAGAGGTGGTCAGAGCTGGTCACCGTCCTTAGCTCTCTAACCACTTCTTCGACCGGCACGTCCCCAGGTAGAACGCTGCGCGCCGTCTTTTGGAAACATATGTAACGCGGATAATCAAGTCATGGAATGTTGCGTTTGCCAATTGCTCGATAAACATGCATCAAATTCGATATCCATGCACCGGATAAATATGCATGCACGCCGTCAATCTTGGCTTGCAAGAAAACACCAGAAAGCTCGGAATTCTGAGGGCGTTCAGACTTCCTACTCGTACCAATAATGCTCGGTACGTCCAGCTAGACTGCATCCTATCATTTGGTACTTCGTGCATACACTTCAAAATCACGTACAACGTCGTGTCAGCGAACATTTAAAGCGTAAAATTTTCGTCGATACAACTGTACGCATGTATTACGTGTATGCGCACCTTTCAAATTGTTTCCTGTTTAACAGCATGCACGGAAAAAGACAATCGTCAGCGAACGAAGTGAGGACACTTACACGTGAAAAGTGATCCCAGGTGTCTTCTTATTGTGATTTGTGCAGCCATAAGCGACGCACGAAGTCACCATGGCCTCGTAAAATGTTTAACTGCTTTACAAAAGCATGCCACCGTCCCCAAAGACAACTGCGACGGCGGGGCAACGGAGCGCACTGCGCCGTCTGCTTCCGAGTTTTTCCTTTTGCAATATGGCGGCGACCGGCTTCACTTACGGGGGCGCCACCTCCACTCCAGAAGAAATAGTATATAACCTCCTTGGAGGCGACAGACTCTGGAAGCTGATTCTTGTCTCTTGAAGTTCGATACTGCGCTGCACAGCGCAGTGCATTACCGAGCTTGCCATCATGTTTAACCTATGCGATTTTACGTCCCAAAACCACGATATGATTATGAGGGACACCGTAGTATAGGGCTCCGGAAATTGGGACCATCTGGTGTTTTTCAACGGGCACCTAAATCAAGTGCACGGGCCTCTAGTATTTCGCCTCCATCGAATTGAGGCCACCGCGACCGGGATTCGATCCTGTGACCTTCGGCTCAGCAGTTGAGCACCATCAGAACTAGACCACCGTGGCAGGTGTTATTATATTTGATGCGTGGCGAAATTAGGAGCCTGGAGCGTTAGGTTAAAGCATAACTTTAGAATATGATAATATATTTTATGAAATCAGGAAAGAAGACACAGAAATAATTAAATAATTAACGATCATCAGGGCTTCGTTTGTTCGCACTGTTGACCAGTATCCTGCGCTGTTACTGATTTCTCAAATAAAGGTGAAAAGCCTGTCTCGGGACGCAATCGAGGGAAGTCCAGATGCTTCAAACAACTATAAAAACATTTGTGGGACAAGGAGTGAGAGGCATATCCCAGTTTGGGACCTGAAACTTTATGATTCTTACGCAACATAGGATGTGCTTTATTGTGATTTTGAAGCCTGTCCCACTGACTTCATGATTGTGTAAAGAATTGAGCAAATTACTGTTTCATTGCAATACGGTACAAAACAGCAAAGATGCAAAAACAATTCAGAAAGCTAGTTTCGTCAGTTTTTTTATTCCGGTAACTGTTCGGGCGCCACCTAAACATGCAGGCAACAAGCTGTTCGCGCGCCACCTAAACATGCCGCAAAAGTGTCCCTGTTTTTACTTTCGTAAGCTGGTGTTTTCAGATCAGGTGTAAAACCAAGTCAGCGCAATATATGCTCTACAACTGCTAAAATACGTCACTTGCATGCTGACGTGGAGTCTCCCATCAGTTTTCTTAAGCCCAATGACTCACACGAGTGCATTAGTATTGCAGCATTTCTTGTTTCTTGAGTGCAGCCGGCGCGTCGTGGCATGTCGTATCAACCCTTTCCATATGCAAGGAAGTTATCTGTGAAAACAACCGTCGATCAAAAGTTCGACAGCTCCTTCCTGGGACAGATTCTGACAAATGCAAGGCGTGCCATACATCTGTATGCTTTGCACCTTATCCATCTCAAGAAGTGTTCATTCGAGCCAAGTAATTTTAATGAAGCTTGCCACTTTTTTAATAAACATATCTTTTACTTATAAAACGCGTCGGAGCTGTCATGTTTATCTGACACGTACTCTGAATACGTTGATATGAGCAAAGGGACATATTGGACCCAGTTTTTTACAGCTTATATGATAACCAGGATGTCAACTTTAGCAGAAAAAAAAGTTCTCTGGTCAGCATCAGCCTATTTCCATACCGTAGCATATCGCCGAAAGATAGTGCCACGCACGTGTATTGCTTTATTTTGATGTATTCCGGTTTCACCCACAAAAACTGTTAGCAGTGCTCGGCGCAGACCACGCCACAATGTTTGGGAGGCATCGCGATTGTTTGAGATTACGCGCAGGACGCGAATAGTCAAGTTTATTCGAGAACTTACGCGAGCATCAGCGTTAGAGCTGGAAGGTTCGATGACTGATGTAGAAAAGACGACCCGTTCCACTGATAATCAGGTTTCTCGACGGCCACCGACTGTTCTAGCCGCTAACAGTGTATATATAGCGTGAATTGCTTGTGTCTCGACTTTTCGTTTTCCGGGCACAAGTTTGCCCAATAAAGAGTTGCGTATTTCATAGTCTTGCTGCAGCCTTCTTCACAGTCACAACCACGTGACATCTGTGGGAGGTGCTGGTTCTCCAATGTTCCGGACGCCAACGAAAAGCCGGGAGCCAAGCCCACAATGTGAAGGTGAAGATGAGACCGAAGCCCTTCTACAGCAAAGAGCTAACCGCAGACTTCAAGGTTTGCAACCGTAGTTCGGACTCCTACCTGACACTACAAGAGTCACGACGACAAAGCAAGCCCCCACAATGAGAGAGCCTGTGCAGCCTACATAAATCCTGCTTGAGCAGCCCAGGAAGCCGCCAACTTTCCTAGGATCACCGTGCGAGGACCCGGAAAGCTGGCTGGAAGCATAATACCGGGTCGCCGTCTTCAACCATTGGAGCAATGAAGACAAGCTGCGGTATGTTTACTTCGCCTTCGAAGACGCTGCTAGAACGTGGTTCACCCTAACATCACGGGACATTTTGCGAACCAAGTCCTTGGCTATCTTCACTAGCGTCGTCCGCAAAGGGGGGGCCAGGCTTTGCTTGAAACCAGCGTCCAGCTGCCCAAAGGAAACGTCAAACTCTTCACGGTAGAAATGACCAGCATTTTCCGCCATGCCTGACATACCCGAGGTGAAGAAAGTCCGCTTGTTCGTGCGAGGAGTAAATCAGGAGCTTTTTTCTGAGCTGATGAGAAGACCACCGAAGAACGTCCACGAATTTCTCTCGGAAGCAACGACGATTGCAAGACGCTGTAAATGCGCAAATGACAATTCAATTGTCGATCTACGCCAACGTGGCCGCCAGCAATGCGTTTGCCTTTTCAGATTCCGACGAATCTACAACGACGAGCCCGATACCTCCATCCTTCGACGTCAACCAAAGTCTTCCCGCTCACCAACAGTGATAGCTACGATTCCTTCTGCAGCAATACAAGGACTGTTTCTCGACAAACGCCACTTGCTAAGCACCACATCATAATGGCAGAAAGTGCTCGACCCCTCCGTCAGATTCCTACCGGGTTTCGACGCGAGAACGAGAGGCTGTAAAGCGAAAAGTCGACAAATGGCTACAGGATGACATAATACAGCTTCCGAAAAGTCCGTGGGCATCCCCAGTAGTATTGGCGAAGTAGAAGAATGGCACTCTGCGTTTCTGTGTCGATAACCTGTCACCTCAACAAGATCACGAAGGACGTATATCCACTTCCACGGATAGACGGCGCCTTGGATCGAATGTGTGAAACAAAGTACTTTTCTTCGATGGACCTCAAGACGGGCTGTTGGCAAACTGAAGTCGACGAGAGAGGCCGCGAGAAGACGGCCTTTAAACACCAGACGGCCTGTTTGAGTTCAAGGTCATGCCGTTTGGTCTTTTCTCAGCGCCTGCGATGTTTCAGCGCGTTATGGACACAGTATTGGCTAAAATGGCATACTTGTCTTGTCTACCTGGATGACGTCATTGTCTTCGCTCCCAGCTTTGACGAACACCTCCGACGCTTTAGAACAGTACTTAAGGCGATTCGGGCATCTGGCCTCACACTCGAACCGGATCAGTACCGATTCGCATACAAATACAAAGAGCTCCTCCTCCTAGGACACGTCATCAGCAACTCTGGAGTCCGCCCCTACCCGCAGAAAACAGCCGCCATCGCTACATTCCCGCCACCCGCCGACAAGAAGGCCATGCGTCGATTTCTCGGACTCTGTGTCTATTACAGGCGGTTTGTCAAAAAATTTGCCCGCATCGCCAAGCCACTTACTAAATTGACCCAGACCGACCTCGAGTGTAAGTGCGAAACGCCACAGGCAGAAGCATAACGAGAACTGAAACGACGCTTACAGTCGCCGCCGATTCTGGTACACTTCGATGAAAACGCGGATACAGAAACACACACCGGCGCAAGCTGTGTAGGACTTGGCACGGTACTTGTACAACGGACGAAACGTCTAGAAAGCGTCATCGTTGGCGCTAGCCGGTCGCTATGAAAGGCTGAATGAAATTATTCGACGACAGTGCCTTCCCATCATTTGGGCTACATCGAAGTTTCGCCCCTACCTGCTATAGGGCAGGCTTTTCAAAGTCGTGAGCAACCACCACGCCTTGTTTTAGCTAGCAAGCTTGAAATAACCTTCAGGAAGCCTCACACGGTGGAGTCTGAGACTTCAAAAATTCGACATTACCGTCGTTTACAAGTCCGGACGAAAGCACTCAGACGCCGAGTGCTTGTCCCGCGCACCTGTTGATCCGCCGCCGCTTGACGATCTCGACGAAGACAGCACCTTTGGAATCATAAGTTCCGACGCCTTCGCCGAACAACAGCGATGTGATTCGAAACTGAGAAACCTGGCTGAGTACTTGGAAGGCAAGACTACCGTTGTAAGGTATTCAGGTGAGGACTGCCTTCATTTTTCTTGCAAAACGACGTCCTCGTAAAAAAGAACTCGCTGGCCTGAGCCAACTACCTTGTCGTTGTACTTTCGGCACTGCGACCAGAAGTTCTGTAGTCCCCGCACGACGACCCGACGGCTGGCCATCTCGGTTTTTCCCGCGCGCTCTCGACCTTTCAGGGGTTTCTTTCTTTGGCAGTGTGTGTGTTGCGCAGCCAGTCATGAATCAGTACCAACTCGCCCAGTTGTCAGTACTGTTGTTAAGAAAAGTACTACTGACCACGCCTTACCGCCCACGTCTCTCGGTACGTGAGGACATGCCGGGACTGTCAGCGACGCAAGACACCGCCGACAAGGCCAGCGGGATTTCTTCATACTTAGGACTGTGCAGCGCTCACAAAAAGGAACAAGGGACAGAAGAACCACACAGGACAAGCGCTGACTCTCAACAGTGTATCAGATCCCGTTGTCGTGCGGTAGATCTTATATAGAACAGAGTGGAAGGCGCCTGAATGTTCGTTTGGGAGAACACAAGCGTTCATTAACAAAAGACATGAATTCTCATTTAGCAGGTCATTGTCGGGAGCGCGGGTGTACCCCGCACTTTATTGATACTGTGGTTCTTTCCAGGCACAAAAAGCAGCTTGCCCGAGAAATTATCGAGGCCTTCCAAATTACAAGAAGCTACGAAAGGCGCGTTAGCCAGCCATCAATAAAGCTTTCGGATAGGGAATACGAGTTTCTGGTCAGCACGTGCGGCAATGTGACTTAAATGTCGTTGTGCGCATGGTATGTTAAGGGGCAACAGCCAAGGATGATCTTTTTGTTTTTAGTCTGGAGTACAAGTCACGTAACGCGATTATTTCTTCTTGCTTACTTTTTTTGTGTTTTCCGGAATAAAAATTCAGTTAAGAGTCAGCGCTTGTCCTGTGTGCTTCTTCTGTCCCTTGTCCCTTTTTGCGAGCGCTGCACAGTCCTAAGTATGAATCAATACCAACTCGCTCAATTTTCTATTCTAAGTCAGTGGATTTCTTCAGCCAATCGAGCCACCTCGTCGACCCTTCCAGCAGATCGGGATGGACTTGCTGGGGCCATTTCCGACATCAACGTGCGGAAACAAGGGGACTGTCGTAGCCACGGGCTACCTCGCCCGCTACGCCGAAACTCGGACCCTGCCTAAAGGTAGTGCTGTTAGTTAGCGAAGTTCTTCGTCGAGAACACGGGCGTAGCCAGGGGGGTGGGGGAAGGTTGGGGGGGGGGTTCACCTCCCCCCCTGCAAATGTTTCAGTTTTGCTTGCGTATATATACACGCACACATACAAACGCACGCACGAACACACATAAAGTATGGTTGAACCTCACCCCCCCCCCCCCTCGAAAAAAATTTCGGGCTACGCCCCTGGTCGGGAATATCCTACTGCGTTACGGCGCCCCCGAAGTCCTTATTACCGACATGGGTATGGCTTTTACGGTAGACCTAACGCAAGCGATCTTGAAATACAGCCAGACAGCTCGCCGAAGTACAACTACCTACCATCCGCAGACGAATGGCCTCACCGAGCCTCTCGATAAAACTGTCGCCAACATGTATGTAGTACGTATATAGGCGTCTAACACAAGGCTTGGGACGCCATCCTTCCGTATGTAATATTGGCTTAAAACACAGTAGTGCAAGAAACAACGCAGATGACGCCGTTCAAATCGGTTTACGGAAGGAGCCCGGCAACGACGTTCGACGCAATGCTGCCAAGTGCCACCGATGGAGACAGTCTCGACGTCGCCGCTTATTTGCAACGCGCCGAAGAAGCTCGACAGCTCGGCCGCTTGCGTATCAAGAACCAGCAGAGAATCAACAGCCGCCACTATAACCTTCGACGACGCCACTTGGAATACCACCCCGGTGGCCGTGTGTAGGTCTGGACACCGATACGCCGACGCGGACTTAGCAGGAAGCTTCTTCGCCGATACTTCGGTCCTTACAAGGTACTTCGACGTCTCGGCGCACTGGTCTACGAGGTCGTTCCGGGCGGCATTAAAAACTCTCAGCGGCGTAGTGGACGACCTGAAGTCATTCATGTCGCGCGCCTTAAGCCGTTTTATGCCCGTTAAGGAACTCGATGACTAGTTTTTCATCAAAGCGTATTGTACGATCATTCAAGTCTAGTTTTTGCTTCCTTTATTTTTGTTCTTTCGTATGCACGCATTTTTTCACTTCCATGTTCTGTTTGAAGCATCGGGGCGATGCTTTTTCGGAGGGGGCCGTCGCCACGCGCGTTCATTGCTTTTTGATGTATTCAGGTTTCATCCATAAAAAAATTACAGCATATCCACGGGTGAATGATGAAGAGCTTGGGCGAAGCTCCTGAAGCAATCATGGTTACACCGTGAAATGTTCAGTGGTTTCGCCCAGCAGTAATCAAAGCGATACGCCGCTTTGATTACTGCACGCTATCTAGCGTGCAGGGTGCCGCTGCTTTTTCGTTTTTTTTTCATTTTCTTTCTTTCTTTTCTTTTTTTATTTTTCCTTTTTTTCCCTTTTCTTTTTTATTTTTTTGCGCACATATTGCACACATCTCTATGGGACAGCGCCATCTAGTATATCGTCACCCCACTGCAGTTTGCATGCATCTCTATGGGACAGCGCCATCTATTGAATGATACGGGAGACGCGACGGTGGGGGCACGCCGCATGGAGCGACGACCGACCAGGTGATGCTATAAGGAGCTTCGCCCCTAAAACGGTTAGCAACGCTAGGCGCAGACCTCACCGCAATGATTGGGAAGCTTCACGATTGTTTGAGATCATTCTGTTAAGATTAGCGCGGGACGCTAATAGTCGAATTTACTCGAGAACTTACACCAGCACCCGCGATAACGCTTGAAGGTGCGATGACTGATGTGTAAGAGACGACGCGTTCCACCGATGATCAGATTACTCGACTGCCGACGTCAGTTCTCGCCGCCATCAGCGTACAGCATGAATTGCTCGTACCGTGACTTTTCATTTTTCAGGCACAAGTTCGCGCAATAAAGAATTTCGTATTTCCCATTCTTGCTACAGCCATCTTCGCAGTCACAACCGCGTGACAATATGGACCTTAACTATGGCTTAAGAGAAGTTTTAAAACGCACTGCTTTCGAGATAACCGTTCTTAAAGTCTCAAAGATGCAATGATTTTGAAGTTATCAGCAAAAAAAAAAGTGAATGCCGTGGTATCAAATATAATAATTGTTGGGGTTTAACGTCCCGCAACCACGATATGACTATAAGGGACGCCGTAGTGGACGGCTCCGGAAATTTCGGCCGCCTGGGGATGCTTAATGTGCACCTAAATGTAAATACACGGGCCGCAAGCATTCTCGCCTCCATCGAAAATGCGGCCGCCACGGCCGGGCTTCAATCCCGCGACCTTCGGGTCAGCAGCCGAGCGCCATAAGACGTGGTATCAAAGAGCTCTAGTGAAAACAGTCCTTTCGCTGGGGTACTGCCTGTGTTGAGATGTACGGACATTGAGTTCTGTTTTTATCTTCTCAAATAAAGAGCTATCACACGACTACCATAAAAAACTCACAGGGCGGGTCCCTCATGCATTCGCCTAAGACAATTCGAAGGCGAAAGCCATGACAGCCATCTTCTTCATTTTCGCCTCCGGTGATGTAGTGATCCTTCCCCCCTCTCCCCCCGAAAGCTTTCTGCACTCAACGGGCTTTTGCACTTCCTCCGTGATCGGCCTACTTTTGACGAAGCGACGCTGTCATGTGATGACATCATAATGTGACGTCACGTTATGTGACATCACAGTGAAGTCATGGTGACGTCAGAAATTTTGGCATCTGTGACGTCATCCGGTGATGATAATTTCTTGCATCACTCGTTTTGATGCCGACGCCGCGGGACGACGTTCGCCCCCGGCGGTCAACTAAGGCTCTAAGGCTTTCGCCTGAATATCTGCGGCGCTGGTTTTCGAAAGTACTCGGACCAAGCCCAACAAACAGCACGGCACTTCTGAAATTGTGCGCCTTGAGCCGTATACCTGAACGTCTGGTGCCAAGTAGGTGTTGAAGACCTCCAACCAGGTGGTGACGTTGACGCGGTGGCGTGTGAGCACGGACAGCTGGCTGAACTCGTAGTATCGCGGTGAGTACGGGTACTGGGAGCGCACGACCACTTCGATGGCGTGCACGTCGGCGCTGACGCGCACCATCCGCTCCCTCAATTCCTTCGGTTCCGCGTCGGGGGCGAAGACGCGCAGGCAGTCCGGCTCCAGGTCGGTGTCTGCCGCTCTCCACGACCGGCGATCAGCGTTGGCCACCGCCAGGGAGTAACCCTCGTCGGTGAGCAAATAAGGCACCAAGGTGATTTCGATCAGCGGGTAGATGTCGTATCTGCGTTGAAAAGCGCATACAACGCACATACATAGGTAATGTTTAGGAACCCTAACGCAATAAAGGCCCATTTATCGCGCAACCTGACGCGTCTCTCATTTTGATGGTTTTGCTTGAATGTTTTAAGACGCTTTAAAGGTAAACTTTCTATATTTCACTGATGCGCCCGTGAGCGCCGAAAACGCACTACAGGAAAGCCAACTTACACAGTGCAGCTATCTGCGCACACAATGGAACAATGATACACGACTTACGTATCATAGAACACGACAGTTTACATTCGCAATCGTACCTATAAGACGAATGGGAAATTCAACGCCACGCGACCCAGACGAACTGTATATATTTGCATTGGATAACGCGTTACGTTTGCCATCGACTCTGGTTCGACAATCAGGTGTCCTCGCTCTCGGGCATTCGCTCGGACGATCAGCGCGGCAAGGCGTCATAATCATTAGTCTGAGATGGCGCAGTGTTACCCCATTATGTTAACCGGCAAAAATAGAACAGCAGTGCCAGAATGTTAGGCAATCATATTCAACGAATTGCCCATGGATATATCTTAAGCGCCGGGGCCATAAAGCAAACATGCATGGCTAAAAGCACAGAAAAAAAATTATACGAAGCAAGAAAGACCATCATAGCTGGAGAATGAGCACACAGAGCATTTCTTTCACAACCTAGCATGAAACACGATTAGCAATAAATCTTACAACTTCACTAAATATCGGGTGGTTAGGGTAGCACTCCCGAAAAGCCATAGACAGTTCCCGCGGGGAAAAAATAATTGTTCAAAAGTAAAGTGTGAGGTGCGGCGAATGTGCATAAGCATTGAGATCACGCTAATTAATAGTTACATCACTATGATTAGGGTAAGGCGGGGCAAAATGAGACGCGGGGAAAAACGCGACATTTTGACTTTGCCGCCCTCTACAGCTAATAAAAAATCTACCTTTTCTTTGTTTCTCTATTTCAGCGATAGGTGCCGGTAGTTTTCGTCATTTTATGCGTAAAAGTTCATGATTGCTTACCGCGTTAGCGCGAGAAAAATTGCTCGGCTGATGTCAGTGTGTTCGTGACCCGCCAAAAAGGGGCGAAATTCTGCTCGGCCAAATTTTTGGATCCGTGCATGAAGCTACTCCGGCATCAGTACAACAACGTAATTATTTATGTTTTTACTTTATACAACTAGCTACATGCCACCAAAGGTTTAGTTGATTTGGTGCAGTGGGCCAAAGGGAACTTTTTTTTTAAATTCGGACATGTGAGAAGGGCAAAACGCGACCAAAAGGCATTGAATTGATTTGAGACTGTCTTATTAAGTGAACCATTTATTTACGCTCATTATATATGATATGTTTTTGTTAAGGATGGTGCAGACGTACAAGAGAATATTATGTAGAGTTTCCTGGGAGGAAAACAACATGATAAAAGCACTGAATGCTTTTGAGGAGTTTAGGAGCAGCACAGCGCCGGGTTCTGTGTGGATTCAATGCGTGGAGTGCAAAGACTGGGCGCATGAAGACTGCGTGGCGGCCCACGGAGTAAATTTGAAGTGCTTCTACTGCAAGAACTGAAAGGATAAAATTTTTTCACGCTGTGTCGTGTTGCTTCACGCAGCGTCTCGTTTTGCCCCTCAGGTTGGGGCAAAATGAGACATGTGGTGCACTTTTTGTTTCTTTTTAAAACAATATTTTGAACCGTCACAGCATGGCCATATTTATGTAGCACATACCTTGTGCCCCAAAAAAAGTTCCTGTGTTGACATTTTATGGTAACGAGTGAAATAAAAAATGATATACACTACTTTCACATCTCTGCCGCGTTTTGCCCCGCCCGTACTTATTTAACTAATTTCTTTACGGTAAGTACAGTAGGAACGACATGCTTGCATATATTCATAAACCCTTATTGTAAGACAAATACCCCGTACAGTTCATAAAACACATGTGACGTTTTTTGTTTTCCAAACGAGCAAAGTCCACTTTAAGTGAAACTGACAAAAACGCAGTTTATTGCTACTGACAACATGGTGGGGCCTGCTCCAACAATTTTTTGCCAGTATGCTCATGTCACCCGACTACCTCAAATCTCTATTACGGCTAAAATCTACACAGCTGGGTATCGTCGGTATTCAGAAATAAAGTTTTGGATTTGGCTCCTACAGAGTGGAAGATTTCATTTGGACTTGAATTAGCACATAAAAGAAGTCCAAATCGCAGCGAATTAGCAACACAGCAATATTTTGTGAAAAAATTAAGACCATCCTTTTCCCTCCGTCGGTGCCGTCCTTTTTCGAACGGCACCGACGGAGGGAAAAGCAGTGGCTATGACTGGACTTGCAGAGCGAGTGGTCCTTCCAGGCAAAAGGCGCACCATTCTGGACTGTAGGCAGCGTTTTCTTTTTCTTGGCATCTATTGAAGGCTTTGAAAAAATGCTTCAGCCCTTCTTCTTCCCAGGTCGCGTTATGCTGCGCAATTCGGATGACTACTACTTCTTCAAGGAATAGATCGGTGCCCAAGATCTTCATTTAAGTTGTCTTCTACTTCAAACATACCGTCTCTGAGCGAAAAAAAGTACATGATACTGCGGCACAACTCGAGAAGAAACACTAAGGGGCAGAAATGATTAGGAAAGTAAGCCTCTTACTCTTTATATTCGAGTTTTACCCTACAACGTCATGTCCTTCAGTAAGTACCAAATCGCCCAAGAAAAGCTTATTGTGGAACGAAAGCATGATAGGAAAGCAACTAGGACACAAATGAAACAGATTGGATGCGGCCACGTTGGTTGTCTTGGTCACGGTTGTTGATGCAGCGCTGGTTTAATGGATGGTTCAGTTTGATTCAAACAGGTGGAGGATTTGCCTCATTTTTTATTCGAAACTGCCTTTTTGAGTTCACGTTACAATCAGGAACTGCCCCATTTTGACTACAACTGTCTTAAAAGTGAAAGATACTTAGGCGCTTGTTCAGTTTCGGTTTCTGGATTTGGCTATTCTAGAAAAAAACCCGCCATATATAACCTTGCAATGAAATTTGACGGCGGCTAAGATTGCGAGATAGGCACCATAAAACTTGCGACTTGAATTCGCCGTTGATCCAGTTGCATGTGTGCTACAGCTCACGAAAGCGTGTGTGATTTAACAGCAGCACATTTTTACTGCAGGCTTAACGGCGCTTTTATCGAAATCTGCGGTGAGTTATGATTCACACAAGACCCTGAGGTAAAAGCAATGGCAATGCCAACCCGCATCTTATGTGCCTGATTGCATACCACGTTGCGCGAAAGCGAAATTGGGGACCAGTCATGCGTTCAAAGCTTCCATTTTCCCCCGTGTCAGTGCTAAAAAATACTAAGCGTGATTATTGAATGCGCAAACTACATATTAAACAGCAATGAGGGGGCTCCTTGCGACTAGCACGCAAGAAGAACCGCTTAAACACGCGTCAGGGGTTATTTGGTAGTCAGCGCCCCGTCCTACTATCCAAACCTAGCGAAGCTCGAAAAAGAAAGGGGCACGTACTACATGTAACAATAAATGTGCTTTGTCACGAGTGGTGTTAGTACTGCATCGCAGCTATGCATCTTCGCTTCATTTCCTTTATCGCGAACTAGCGTGATAACTACGAACTTATCTGCGCACTGAGTGAGAATTCAGGCATAAAATGCAGTGAGTCTGATATGTAGACCCGAAACATTGCCCCGATAATATAACAACTATTTTTGGGGGCACACTGACGCACTGTAACGAGGTGTACCTGCAAAAATAGGCGCTTTAAGGATATGAGATTGAAAAGCCCAGAATACTAAATAACACCAATACACGTCACGGTGAAAAACGCTAATTGTTCACTACACACTATAGATTGACGTAACGTATTCTGGGGAAGGTCAACATGAGCAATGAAAAGAAGCCCTGCTATCCATCAACCGATACTCCAGCATCCTGCTAGCTCTCGCGGAATTCGCTTTGCCAGTAATTTGGCTGACAGCCTATAGGTTTACTATTTCGCCATCTCACTGCATGCAGTAAGCAATAGGGCTAAAGAAATTGATAGAGAAATTACTTCAGAAAGACAGTGCGGCCAGTGAAGACGCTCGCCCCCTGATTATACGTGCCACGAAGAATATTTCTTCAAAAAGCAGCAAACTTTCCATTTTTTTCTGCAGCTTAGGCAGGCTTTTGTCCACGGCTTCGTATGTAGTATGGTGGATGTATACTTTTCCTGTACGGTTAATTGTGCGACACAACGTGCTTGCACGCGCTTACTTGGTTACAGCGAAGGCTGACATGTATATTCGTTTGCGGCTGTTGCGAGACTGGTGATCCGGGTGCCCTTGGTCACCGCAAATGGTCGACTACAAAAGTGTACAGTGAGTCAGTATTTGAAATAAACCTAATTTGAACCAAATTTGGATTTAATGTTGCGACAAGTACACACATAAACAAAGAGGTTGGTAGGGTAAAAGCTGCGTAATGGCAGCTTGATTAGTGCTCCTTCCCCGTGAAACACAAGCAGCAACATGGTAAGAAGGCTCAATACAAAAAACAACAACAGCAAGACAAAAGAAAAAAAAAAACGTGACGGTCATGCGGTTGAGCGACAGCTATTCGATTGTGGGCATGACGAATATGTATTCCGCGATTCCAAACTTCAGTTGCTGCTATTATTTGGTCAAGCCCTTCAATCCATGATACCATGACTTAGAACTGCATATTAGGGGTATGTGGATATAGTTCTTAACACCCAGGGCCTTCTTGATGAAGACATACAAAAGCACACGCGTCAGCGAGGAATCACAAACCCTACACGACGCAGAATACTGTCACGTTGGTTGACCTTTACATACAGGCATCCCTTAACAAAGTCACACTCGTGATGTTGCCTTTTAGGGGCGAAGCTCCTTAAAGCGGCACCCGTTCGTCCCTTGTAGTCGTAGTGCGTAACCAGTCGTAACGCTAGTACCAGATCTTGACCTCCAAGGTGGTGCCGGTGGGAGATTTTTCCTGTGCGTTGTTGAACAATAAAAAATTCGCAGCGTGCGCGTTAACTAAAAGCCGAATTCTTCTGTCTCTCATTCCCCATTAGCAGCCATTGGCATTTTCTAGTAGGAAACGTTAGTAGAAGTAGAAGTGTAAGTGTTAGCTAAAAGCCGACTTCTTCTGTGTCTCATTCCCATTAGCAGCCATTGTTTACCTACAAGGTAGTTGCGTGATTAAGCAATAAAAATTTTGTTCAAAACGCCGTTGATTGATGAAATAAACCAACGAAAGACACCAGATGTTTTCTAAAAGCAAAACGAAAGACGCCAGATGTTTTCTAAAGCAATGGTTTTCTAAACAATGAAAATTCACAGCGTACATGTAAAATTAAAGTGACCTGCAAGGCGTCATAACTCTCATCGAACCTTTAGTATAAACGCGCCCGATCTCACGTCGGTGATGATGTACTGGGCAGAATTCACGGAAGATTCACGGTTTACCGATGAACCTCCGCAGCTTCGCCCACTCATCATCATTCACTCCGTGGATATGCTGTGATTTTTTGCTGGGCTATTTATTACTTTTTGCTTCTATTTGTGTGTGCGATCGCTTTGCTGCTTTTTTGTTGTGTACGTATATATTGAGAATAAATGACAATAAAACTTGACGTGCTAATAGCTTTCATGTCGTAAATCTTTTTCTCGTCCTATGTAATGAATCCGTGTTTTATTCACAAACGTAGTACCCTTCTACCTCAAGGCGTCACCTAAGGAGAGTAGCTTTTCCCAAATGCACAATGAGCTGTTGCCTTTCGCATCGATCCTTCGCGGAGAACAGAACTCACTGAAGCCCGAGGCCCACGATGAAATGGAGGAAGTCGAAGTCCTTGTGCGCCGGTTCCAGTGAGGGCCACTCGAGGTTGAACTCGGCGAGCAGGTCGTGCAGCGCGTCCGTGTTCTCCTGCTTCTCGCCCATCACGGCGAGGCAGCTCTGGTAGCCCGCCGTCACCCGGGAGCCAGACACGAACGACGAGCTGTTGGGGCTCTTCTCGAGCTCCTGGAAGAGCCGCAGCCTGCACGTGCCGAGGCGCCACGGGATGGCGCCATACTCGAAGTTGTCTTATTCAGGAGCGAAAAATTGTTACCACACTAGAAGAGGCAGCGTTTTTTTGTTCTAAGAAGCTAGGTTTTGCTCTGCGTGGTGACTAGAAGCCATTGTATCTAACGCAGCGAATATAATAAGTCGACAAGTGGACAGACTATTTCTATTGTTCTTTTACTGCGTGGTTTTCTACACTGAACATGAAAATGGGCACAGCAGGATCACGATTGAGTGTTTCATGTAGAAAGCAGCGCGATAAAGAAAAACAAAGAATAAGCAAGTAGCCTCAGTTACAGCTCTGCGAAGAAATCAAACAACAAAAACATAGAGTTGCAAACACAAATAGATTGCCTAACTACCAGCACGTATGCATGAACTCGAAGCATAACGATACTGAAGATAGCAGGCGTAGCAAAGAAAAATCGCCATAAAGAAAAGTATATTAATGATACCAAGTGGCGCATTCTATCATAGCAACAAATACCAGCTTGGGCTAGTGCAAGCCGAATAAGCAAAAAGTCATGCTAAGAGGAGTGTTAGCCGCTGCTATAAAGACAATCCACATGAACACTGTGTTGTGCAAGACCACAGGGTGGGCCTCCTTTTCATACAGATAAGTCATCTCGTTAGAATAATGCATCTGCCTGAGATGCAATGCCCGTAAGGATGGTTTGAAACTCGCGTATAGTGTCGTGTGCTTTAACGTTTTTGGAATACAGTTGAAACTCGACCTAACGAAACCCGATTTTACGGATTTCCCGATCTAACGAAGAAATTTTCATTCCATGGCAGGTATTCATAGGGTTCAATGTTGTTATCAACTCGAATCAGCGAAGCTTTCATGGCACTGCACTCGATTTAACGAAAATTTTCCGAAAATATACGAACAGAAATGCACCGGTTTCTTTCCACTTTTCACAGAGTCGACTCCTCTTCGGACGTGCGCTGTAATGCTTTCGCGGTAATACATCTAGACACCGTAGTCCCGACGCTAATCTTATTAATTTGACGTGGCTGCACGCTACCGTCGGTAGCGCTTCTACATATCAAACGGCGCTAGGCGGTAGTGGTTTTTTTATTCCTGCAGACACTCTCGCAGGAACAAGGTGGTTGCTTTCGTTATTTAATGGTTTATGCAACAGATAGCACTGATCGCCTTTTTGGAGTAGGGTGCCTCGATTTTTCTCCCTCCCCTGCCGCTCGAGCGGGGGAAGAGGAGCATCGAGGCACCCTACCTTGGAACTTTCTTGCTCTGCCTGCTCGCACGTAGACGGCTTTTGTTCTCCCTATCTTTGAATACAGGCAGCTTATCGTAGCTTAACGTGACCCTGTACCTCGCCTATATCGCCCGGACATGGGAGGAATTCATGCTAGGGCTGCCCTCGCGGACTTTTCACAAGAGCAGGCGTGTATTAACTTTGCAAATAAAACGCCGCGGTAGGTTTCGGGCGACGTTGCGTTACAATATTAAATTTCGAAGGACCGAAAAACCTTTTTCGGTTTTACGACCTTATCGATTTAACAAAATGGCTTGAGCGCCCTCATCACTTCGTTAAACTGAGTTTCAACTGTTTATTTATTTTCAATCGGGTATCTATGTGGCCTTCGTAAATGACCTGTGAATGGTAGCGCCACCCATAACACAACAAGAAATGTCGGGACTGGTGTTGGGTCTGGTTACACATTCTCTAGTTTACATTCTCAGTCATGAAGCTGAGTGGCCATATCAAAAGTCAATGTGGGAGCCGACGGCTGGAAACACAATGTGCGGAGAGAGAGAAAGAGAGCTTTACTCATAAGGGTTTGGGATTAGCGGTCATAAGCCCGATAGGTGGGGCCCCATGTCCAGGACTACCCTGGCTGCTGCTGCCTGCCTGGCGTGACCGAGGAGCGCAAGCTGTACCTCGGCGTCAGAGCTCGCGAGCTGCGCCTCCCATTGCTCGAAAGTATTAGAAGGACTATAGTGACCTAAAAGGTATCTAAATTTGGTGGTCGGTTTAGGCATCCGCACGAAATGTGATATAGCGATGGTGAGCCGCCACACCACGGACAGGCGTACGCATACAGCGTTGGAGAAATTTTGTTTAATCTTTGTAGCTTGGGAAAGACTCCCGTTTGAATCCTACGGAGGTCGACCACGTCCTCCCCTTCTAATGATTTGTGGGGGCGCTGTATCTTTGTCGCGTGCCTCGCTGGTGAGCAAGAATTTCGCAAGGGGCCATTTTGGATGGGTCGTTGTCCTCCTCTTTAATTTCCTCCTGAAGTGTTTGGAGGAATTGAAAGTGTGGTCGAGGCATCGCCTAAGTCAGACGAAAGCGGGGAGAGAGGTACTCGCTAGGGTGCACTTCCCCGCAGAACCTGGACGAGGTTCTTGCAGAAATCCCGGAGCCAGTCCGCTGCAAGGTTTGGATCGCTCCCCTGCCCGAGAACATGGACGCAAATACAAACAAAAAGCGCAGAGAGGAGCAAGGGCGATGGCTCCGTAAAACAGTAAAAAACAGATATTTAGTATGAGCACGCTTCCAGATATAACTTTAAATGGTCCGTTGCCACGGTACTTAGAAGCAAGAACAGAATGATGACATGTGCATCCCCGCACACATCCTCGATCGCCAAGGCGGAATGCTTTGCCATTGCCCTTGCGATCAAAGATCAAGAACGGAGGGAGGAATCACAGACGATTATCATCTCCGACTCGCAGGAAGCATGGCGTTTCTATTTAAAAGGCCGCCTCCTGATAAAAGTGAGTCAATTCGTAGGCGGGAGAATAAAAAACAAATACAGGCTGATCTGGTGTCCAGGACACACCGGCCTGGAGAGAAACGAGAGTGCAGACGTTTTAGCTCGATGGTTCACGAATGTGGAACAGGTTGAATGAAGAGGAGTAGGTGCTTCAAACAGGCTTGTTTTCATAGGGGGATCTATCGTTGTCAAAGGAGACTTGTCATCCTTGGCCTGTTAGTTTTAAGCGGGTGAGTACCAACCCGTTTAAATCCAATACCCGTGTCACACGGTGCTTTGCTAATCGCGATTAAGCCCGATTGGGATTAAGAGTTTAAACAGCGATTCACTCCTTTTCGCAGTTTGCCTGAAGGTGCCAATCACGATCGCGAAATCCTATCCGGATCCGGCCCCATCGCGTTTAGAAAGTCACCGTGTGGAATCGGTATTATTGACCAAGGATAACAAGGTTCTTTCAGAAGCCACGGATGTGGCTATTTCGCACAAAGAAAACACAAGGAGATGGTTAAGGGGAGCGCAAACTTTCGACTGTTTATTCCAAATTTACTGCAGTAGTATATATATATGCAAACGCATGCGCAGAAAGCAAGGCATACAACGAACAGATAACGTTTTGTGCAATGCAATACATAGGTAGAGACATGCGCAAAAGGGCAGGCTCACAACAATCGGATACCATCTTATTCACAACCTGCGATGCTAGAACGTGCTCTCTGCCTGCGATGGTATCCGATTGTTGTGAGCCTGCCCTTTTGTGGATGTCTATACCTATGTATTGCATTGCACAAAACGTTATCTGTTCGTTGTATGCCTTGCTTTCTGCGCATGCGTTTGCGTATATATATATACTACTGCAGTAAATTTGGAATAAACAGTCGAAAGTTTGCGCTCCCCTCAACCATTCCCTTGTGTTTTCTTTGCGCGAAATAGCCACATCCGTGGCTTCTGAAAGAACATGAACCGACTAGCCCAACAACGTGTGCTTCTGGATAACAAGGTGCCTTTGACCACGGTAGCTTCCCCTATGGAAGCGTCGGCCAGCCTGTCTGAGGCACCTACTCCTGTTCATTTAAACTATCCGCACATCGCGTGGCCATATGTATCACTTCGTCTTGACACCGTTGGTGCAAGTAACTGCAAGGTACCTGGTGCGCGATGCGAGTAGTTGGAACTGGTTCCTGGTGGTGCCATGAGTGTCGTTCCAGAATCCACACACGTGGTCGTAGAAGTTGTCGCACGGGTCCACGCTCCGGTCAACGCTGGCGGCAAGCTCAGCGCCGAAGTCGAAGCAGTCCGACGGGTCGTCGCACCAAGGAAAAAGCCGGTCGGCCATCCACGTGAATGACACACGGAGCACGCAATAGAGGCACGACAGCACGAGAGTAGCGAAAGGCTTCGAGGGCATGGACCGCGCGGAAGATCGTTGCTTCCAAACGACTCTGTCGGTGAACCTTCTTGCATACGTCGACTGAGTTCAAGAATTGTCATCTACCGATGGCGAGGTATAAGGCCACTGGTTCTCGCAGCAACACAGTTTCCCGAAGTAGTTAGGCATAGGCCAATCAAGACTGGTTGGTTCATTAGGCACTGGCGGAATGGCTCAACCCACTACGGAGGATTGATCGCGAATCGCCCGGCAGTAGAAATTGTGAAGAAAATAAAAAAAGAAATATGCTAGAAAGATGCTTTGTAAACAAATAAAAATGTAACAGTGATGATTTTTTGAAACGAGTGTTTTACGAATTTAAGGGAACAAAAGAATATTCAGCCCTTCCGCTCAGTGAAGGGCCGAGCATCTTCACCGAGCGTTTAACATAAACATTAGATGGTCGATCAGCTAATGTTTCCATTAAACGTTTACTTAAGTGTTGCATTTAGTACCCCTTTTGTGCCGAGCTTCGAGTTTTATCCTCGCGGCTTCTCATCTCGTCGGCCACAGTGAACGACAATTACCAGGGATTGCAAAGAAGACAACGTGAACAAATCATCGTTTCCCCCATTCCGCGCAATATGCACCCGCTGCGAAACACGGGAAGAAGACGGGCCAGGGCAGCGGCGATCCTCCGCAGTGTAGCAGAGGTCCCTGGGGAGAGCTGTTTTGCCGATGCGGCCAGGTACGGGAACAGCAACAAATACGCAGTGGTCTCGGTCGACCAAGCTGGTTCGGTCATCAACGCCGCATCGATTGAATGTTCCTCCTCGAGCGCTGCCGAGCAGGTGACCATCGCCGTCGCTCTCCTCGACGAGAAGCGAACGAACGTATACAGCGACTCACGGGCAGCCGTCCGTGCCTTCGCCGTCGGCGCAATCGCCAAAGAAGCACGCCGTATTCTCGGTGAAAAAGACATCTCTAACCACATCTTAACGTGGTTCCCTGCTCACATGGGTCATTTTGAAGGAGGCCCCACCAACCTCAACGAGCTGGCCCACTCCAAGGCGCGAGGTATGATGTTCCGCGCCCACGGAGGTTCTCCCCAGCCGACGACGTTGGACAATGGAGATCAGCCCTCCACATACAATGAAATTACGCAGCACTTCTACCTAGGCAGGAGGGTCTATCCCCCTCCTCAAAGAAAACTACACAGAGCCCAGGCCATGACGGTTAGACTCCTGCAGACTGATTCATATCCAAATCTGGCCTTATTTCACAAAATTTACCCTGATACTTACACTAGCAGCTCGTGTCCCCTTTGTGGGGAAATAGCTAACTTAGAGCATATGCTCTGGCGATGCCCCTCGTTACTGGGCAGTGAACAAGCCGACCCAGCCAAGTGGAGCTCCGCCATCAGAAGCCCCAACAAGGGGGATCAGCTTTGGGCCGTCCAGAGAGCCCACGATGCGGCGGTCAGGCTAAGCCTGCCCGTCCCAACGTGGGAGAAGCCCACTGCGCGCTAGTCGCGCCTCTCAGGACTATATTTAATAAAGTTCCACACATCCATCCATCTCAGAGTCGCCATCAACGAGGGGTGCATTGGTGCCGATATTATTAACAATAATAATTTTTTTAATATCTGGGGTTTAACGTCCCAAAACCACGATATGATTATGAGAGACGCCGTAGTGGAGGGCTCTGGAAATTTTGACCACCTGGGGTTCTTTAACGTGCACCTAAATCTAAGTACACGGGCCTCAACCGATATTATTAACAAATAGAAGAAGTATTTCGGCAGCAAAACATACATCGTTTCATTAAAGTCTCTGTCACTTTAGTGTATCAGCTGTGGCACATACAGCTTTGTCCGCGCAAAACTTCTCCATCTAAAATGCGAATGGTTATGGCACTCGACTGCTGAGCCGAAGGTTGCGGGATTGAATCCCGGCTGTCTAGCCGCCCCTCGTCTGGGCCCTCTCGTAGTCGCCTCTTTAACCTGATATACACCAAATTTAGCAGAGAAGGACGTGATTGTGCGAAGAACACGACTACCGGGTTATGACGTGAATAACGTGAGGTGCCTCTTGCGTAGGTCTCGAAACTTTTTGCCTCAGTCACGTGTGGCGCATACCTTAATACCATGGCCCGTGGTATGCGGGTATGCGTCACAAATGTTTGGCAATCTATGTCAACTCAGGAACGACGAGAATAGAGTGTGGGAATGTTAATGCGATAACGATAAGAATCCTGCATTACAGAAAATCTGGTGCCGGTGTCGGCGGCGTTGTCGGTGAGTGAAGTAGCCCGACGAACGCAAAGAATGAAAATCACGGTGTCATCCGGAATCGAACACAGGCATTCTCCGCGACAAAGGGCCCCGGCATTTCTCTAAACTGCTTCGGAAAAAGACCTTACACATGCGATATGCCGTGCAACGTCAGTTGTCGTTATAATGTTGGCCATCCGAAACTACAACAATGTAATATGCATGTGTACTCCGTAATGACTCAGTAATCAATTCGCCCCGAGATCTTAGAGTGGCGCCCTGTCGCGTGTGACGTCATCTCAGAGCAGATCGGGCAGCCGCCTTTGGACGACTGTCTAACCGATTATTCTGCACACTGCAGGCGTAAGAACGGCAGCGATTACCTGGCTCATCGTATTTACGGTGAACAAGGGCCGACAAGTGGACAACGCGCCGGCGCATCACTACCTGGATTCTTGCACGTACCGACTGCTCATACCACGTGGTGTCGGCTACAGCACCGCGGGGCGCATGGTGACGCCTTCGTCGGCTATATAAGCAAGCGAGCACCGACTGTCATCACTCAGAGCAGATCGGGCAGCCGCCTTTGGACGACTGTCTAACCGATTATTCTGCACACTGCAGGCGTAAGAACGGCAGCGATTACCTGGCTCATCGTATTTACGGTGAACAAGGGCCGACAAGTGGACAACGCGCCGGCGCATCACTACCTGGATTCTTGCACGTACCGACTGCTCATACCACGTGGTGTCGGCTACAGCACCGCGGGGCGCATGGTGACGCCTTCGTCGGCTATATAAGCAAGCGAGCACCGACTGTCATCACTCAGAGCAGATCGGGCAGCCGCCTTTGGACGACTGTCTAACCGATTATTCTGCACACTGCAGGTGGGATTTCTTTTTTCACTAGTGCGCGCAAGCACAATTTCTCCATTTGCGGCTCCCGATTTGCTCTGAACCTGAATTACTTTATGTAACCTGCCTTATTGATGCTATTGAACCAATTTTAAACGAAGTGTGTACCAGACGACAGGATGGAAAAAAAACTTGATGCCCTGACAGATTTCGCCAACGCTTTGGGCGAAAAAGCACCCAGTACTGTTAAAGATTTGGGAAAGGTACTGCTTGAGATGACTACTAAGTTCCTTGATGCTCTTTCTGATATCAAGACTCATGTGGAAAATGTCAGTCCCATGAACAACGCTATAAAGGCTGAGTTGACATCTCTCAGGGCATCTGTAAACTTTACAAGTGACAGTTTTGATGAACTAAAAACCGAAATAAAATCGCTGCGCAAAGACCTCAATGATGCAAAAAACCGTAACCTCGAGTGCCAAAAAGAAAACGCACAAATAAAAAAGAGCTATGTGACACAAGAAAACAGCTGATCGACCTACAGCAATATTCGAGGCGCAATAATATTGAACTGAAAGGTATCCCATTTGCCGAAAACGAAAACCTAGAAAATGTTGTAGGAAAAATTGCTGACTGTCTGCGTGTTGAGCTGACCAGTCAAGATGTGGATGTAGTGCACAGAGTACCAACAAAGGTAAACAATGTAACAAATGTCGTAGTAAAGTTTGTGTCGCGGTCTAAGCGTGATAAGGTCCTAAAATCAGCAAGGAAGAACAGGCTGAACACAACGATGCTTGGTTTCACGACAAATGCACCCGTGTTCGTGAACGAACACTTGTGTCTCGAGAATAAGGTTTTACTAAGTAAGACCATACAGAGGAAAAAAGACAAAAACTGGAGATTCGTTTGGGTTTCTGAAGGAAAGGTATTGGCAAGGAAATCGGAGAACTCGAAGGTCATTCACATCTCCTGTGAAGATGACCTCGGGAAACTAGTATAGATACTCCTGTGCATAGCCTTCCGTAAGTGCCTTTCGTTATAAAATGGCAGTCACGATACCTCAAGTAGATCAACTACTCAGTGATAGGCGTACTAATATTTTCCACTGCAATATCCGCAGTATAAGAAAAAACGTGAACATGCTCATTGCTTTTCTCTCAAAACATGCACACACTTTTGATGTACTGGCGATCACGGAAACGTGGTTAAAGAAAGGAGAGACAGTGCATGTTCCCGGATATGTAACCCTATCGCATCAGCGTGACTCCTGTTCGCGTGGCGGCGGCGTCGCCTTTTTAATGAAAAGTGGCTACGCTTTCACGGAACTATCATCACTGAATTGCAGTTCTCCTGATATAGAAGCTCTTTTTGTTAGATTACACTCTTTTGGTATAATCGGCGTCGTTTATCGACCGCCGAATTCTAACATTGACCGATTTTTAGACAAGATGGAAGAAACTTTTTTTAATCTTTCGGCGAATTACAACAACCCTGTTGTAATCGTTGGGGACATGAATATTGACACCCATAACTCTAAGTATACCGGTTACGCACAATTACTGAATTCATTCAGTTTTCGTAACCTGATAGACATACCTACGAGGGTAACTAGTACATCAGCAAAAACAATTGACCATGTTTTGACAAACATAACATCTGAAATTAATGCTGGCGTTTATGATGAACCGATATCAGACCACCTTCCTGTTTTTGTTTCCATAAATGACACACGAAAAAGCAGCACACCACGTATCACAACAAAGGGCAAAATAGATTACAATTTACTACGAAGTATCATTCTCGCCATTGACCCCGACAGCTTATATAACGATGACGTCAATGTTGAACTCCAAAACGTAATAAAATTCCTTATCAGAGCCGTTGAAGATAGCCGCTCAAACGTATCTGCGCGCTCATATAAGACCCCGCTATGCCCTTGGATGACACAAGAAATCCTTGACTTGCTGAAGACGAAAGATTTCTGGTACCATAAATGGAAGAAGTATAAAAATAATAAATATTACCTTGGCCAGTTCAAAATTTTCAGAAATAAGTCCGTGCTCCTCACGAGACAGCGAAAGAAGGAATATTACTCTCGCCTAATAGAACAAGCTCAGGGCAACTCTAAAAAAACTTGGGAGATCGTAAACGAAGTTGTTGGCAATCAACCACGACAACGCGTGCTACCTGATACTATTGATGCACAAACTCTAGATAACTTTAATCAGTATTTCACTAAAATTGGTCCGACCTTAGCAATGCAGTTTTCTTCCTACACTGCTCAATGTTTTTCGCCGTCATTGCCGAATACGTTTGCGGTACACAACATTAGCCTCGAAGAAATTCAAAGCACTACTACTAATTTAGCCACCAATAAAGCCAGCGGGACAGATGGGATTACAGCGCGGTTAGTAAAAGACAATATTGACGTCTTGGGCCCTATCTTATGCCATATATATAACCACTCCTTGCGTACGTCAACATACCCATCATGTCTGAAAAATGCTAAAGTAGTACCGGTGTACAAGGATGGTGATCGCTCTGACCCTTCCAGTTATAGGCCTATATCTGTTTTAAGCATAATAAATAACATCTTTGAAAGAATTCTAGCAAAACGGATGCGCGTCTTTCTAGAAAAATATCATGCAATATGCGCCGAGCAACATGGATTCAGGTCGCACCACTCCACCTCCACTGCTGTACTATCTTTATCACAAAAGATTAACGAAGCACTAAATAATAATCTCCTTGTAGCAGTAGTTTTTCTTGATTTAAAGAAAGCATTTGATACGGTTGACCATGATATATTACTAATGAAATTACAACACTACGGTTTCCGCGGCAAAATTTTTGACTTGTTTTCTAGTTACATGAGCGGACGTCAACAAATGGTCATTATGCGTGATCTCACCTCCACCCTGTTAAATATACACACAGGGGTACCGCAAGGCTCCGTTCTGGGACCCTTACTCTTTTCACTCTACGTAAACGATCTACCAAGCATATTGACATCGGCGGAGATGCTAATGTACGCTGATGATACAGCCGTTATTGTTACTGCCGACAATATGAGGGATCTAGAGCATAAAAGTAATTCAGAACTAAAAAATATTTGTCAGTGGTTTTCAGCGAACAAACTGACACTTAATGCTAAAAAAACTAAATACACTATTTTCCACTCCCGTTATCGGGATATAAGCAATGAGTATATTTACATTACAATAAACAACTGCGTGCTTGAGCAAACGAAAGATTTCAAATATCTGGGTGTAATTTTCGATAGCCATTTAAACTGGCAAAGCCATATTAACTCTTTATGCGCTAAACTAGGATCTGGATGCAGTACGTTATTAACCGCTAGAAATTATTTTAAAACTAGTATCCTCCGAATTCTCTATTTCGCTTTTTTTCATTGTCACCTATCATATTGCATAGATTCATGGGGATGGACTTTTAAAACGTACCTAGAACCCTTACGTATACTACAAAAGCGAGCACTTCGAATAATAAACAATGCTAGATATGATGAACACACCGCGCCATTGTTTTATAACATGGAAATCATACCATTTGATAATTTACGACAGCAAAAAATTGCGCTTACCGTCCATAGTGTCATTTCTTATAATCTGCCCTTTCATATATCAGTATTTTCATCCTCTTCCCGCCTTACCAGACGTGCCACACTACATAATTTCAATCTTCCGCCTACTAATAATGTTTATGGAAAACGATTGCTACAATTTTCTGGGGTTAAGATCTGGAATGATATACCGTGTGAAATAAAAGAAAGCAAAAGATTTTCCTGTGCGCTTAAAAAATACTTTCTGCAGAAAAATGAACAGGAACACTAACACACACTTTGTTGTAATCTGTGCTGCGTTATATATTGGTTATATGTAAACCAAAATCATACTTGACATGCTTTACATACTTCTCTGTATTTATATTTGTTGTATTGCACATACAATCTCTTACACGCATGCAACATATTGCACGATACTGCAATCTACCTATCACAAATATGTTCCCGTTTTATATTTTGCTCCATTTTTTTTTCTCTTTTTTTTTTTTTTTTCTTATGATTGAAGTGTACCTATAAAATATCTGCTTTGTAACACAATCTGTTCCTTTAAATACATATTTATTTAGACCCCCTACTAGCCAGTGGCTATGGGTCTAATCAGTGTTGTGTACTTTCATGTAATAAGAACTTGAAATAAAAAACGATTGATTGATTGATTGATTGATCTCGGGGACTCTGGTGCCGCTCTGCGCGCGTGCGCTCGCTACGTGAAGCGTTCGCGATGCTGCCGGCCAGTCTGTCCTGCTCGAGTTATTGAAACATTAGTGGGCAAGTTCATAGAGCTATCTGTGCTAAATGTTGAAGCAAAATGCCCCGCGAAATCGAGCGGAGTTGTGGTCAGGAGTCAAATGTGAAGTGAAATAGAAAGAATTTGACAATGAGCGTAGTTATCGGTAACGCCACCGCCCGGTGGCGCTGCAAATACGAGACTCGAAACGAGATTTCACATTTTACGTGACCTTTTTGTAGCAATACGTAACAAGAGAAGCTAGTTTTAAGAAACAAAGGAAAACTAATACAGCTCTAAAAGGTGAAACTAAGAATAAAACACCTACCATCTACAGCTGCGATTCGAACCCGGGCCTTTTGAGGGGGAAGCGCGCATTCTACCCCTGCACCATTTTGGGGGAGCCGCGTGCAACTTTTAAACGACGACACATTGCAGACTACCGATCGCAGCGCCACAAGCGGATTGACCCTGTTTGAGCTTCACTTTCTGTACATTAGTGCTGTGGCCGTTCCGAGCACTCCCCTGTTTTAGTACACTCTAGTCGTAGTAAGCGCTAGTAAGTGTCGATCGCGACGCATTACTTCTTTTCACCTCTCACACACGGCGGCACCACCCCGCTCCACCCGCCTACCTACACCGCCGACAGAGAGCACCGTGCGAAAGAGAATGTGTGAAAGATATAAGGCGCGTTCGTGAAGTGTCCAGCTCTGCCAAGTTAACTTAGTCGGTTCAGCGTTGGGCGTTTACTGTCGCGGCCGCAAAGTCGTGGTTTCGGTTTCCAGCGGCGGATCTATTTCTGGGTTTTTTCTCTTCCTCACCTGTTGGCACCCATTTTATCAGCGTCATGTCCGTACCGGATGTACTTGGTGGACCCCGGCATAAAACACTTTCGTGTAAAAAAAGAAAGAAATAAACAGACAGAGAGAAAGAGGAAGCGAGAAAGAGATAGAAAGAGAGAAATCGAAAGAAGGAAATAGGAAGAGGAGGGGAACGTGACGTAAAATCACGTAACACTAGTCAAATGATATGTTTCCGCCAAACCCACGACGTTTAAGCGGGGCAGGGACACGGGCTTGGGAGGGCAGCTCCTTCCTGGGGAGTGCAAATACTAGCTCCGCTGTTGGTTCCAGCCTTGCACCACTAGTGCAAGCAGCACCATTTTTACGGCGGAGCTGTTATGGTCGAGCTCTGCTGTGTGTCGCGGATCGAAAATGGTCATCATCATTAACCGGCATGCGCTCAATCACCACACAAGCCCTCTGTACAGATGGTTTGCAAGAGAGCAAGCGTGCAGCAAGGGGTGGGAAAGAGAAGTGAGAGGGTAAAAGCATAGCCAAGCCAGGGCTAGCTGGGTGCCCAGCAGTAACGGACGCACACAAACCGTGTCTTTCTACCATGACCACGTGCTCCTGCAGATGATTATAGCATAAAAATGGAAATTACATAGAAGACCGAAATGGAATTCACGTACGTTATTACAAGAGTATCGCTGATGTCTGCAGAAATAATTTTTTCTCTTGTATCTAGAAATCATAGATACAGCACAAAGAATTATATTAAAGCACTGCCTGTTCCACTAGACAGACAGTATGCGGCAGTATATAGGGATGAAACTGCCGATAAATCGACGCTGACATTGGTTCGGCGTCCGACTGCGTATTACTGAATAAAGGCGCTGCTGTAAATGCGCGCTGGATATTCAAACGACATTCACTCGCTACGGCACGGCATGTGTGGTCGGCTCATTTGCCCCGGCTTCGTCGTTCACGCCGGCTTGAAGAAACATGGAAACTAGTGCAACACACATCAGCGCTAACGTCATCATACCGACGAGCGCAGCGGTCAACACCAGCGTTATCGCCATCCGCCTGTCTATCGAATCGCCCTCGGGAGGCGGCGGCGGGAGTAGATCGGTATCCAACAACCTCAGCGTGTCCATCTCCTCTACATACGCAGCGGCCTCCTCTTCCTCTTCCGCATAGGTAACGGCTGTCGGCTGGTTCGAGGCTACTCCGCTAGAGTAAGGATTTACGCTACCCGGTGTGGTGCTGGCGATGCCCACTGTTGCAGCAGACGGCGGCATCGGATAGGGTGCTGCGGTGGAGGTCGGGTACTGTGGCCACAAATACTGGGCTTGCCCGGCGTATGCCCCGGTGTTGTCGTGCACAGCGGCCACGGGAAGCCTAGCGAATAAGGGATTGTCTTGTCGCGCGTCCTCTCCTTTGATCGGGTTGTCGAATTCGCTCTCTTGCCACGACTCCTGCTGGAGGCTCGACTCGGGCTGTATACGCTTGAGGGGAGTTCTCGGAGCCGTGGATGCTTTTGAACCTGGTTTCTGGACAGTCGTCGTGGTCGTCTTGCTTCTCGCACTGGCGTTGCCCGTGGATGCTGCCACTTTTGCTGTAGGGACGTAATTCGTCGTACGTGGCACAGTGGCTGTCTTCGCCTCCAGTTTTGCTGCAGCTGTCGCACGAACGGAACCACTATTCACCGTCGGTTTCACCTGCAGAGCTTTTTTCTGAATGGGCGACTTGATTACCTTCGGCGTCGCGGCTGTTTTCGTAACTGCGGGTTTGATCACTGTCGCTTTTGCATCAGGCTTGTTGTCGACGGGAGGTATGGTCGCCGACGCCTTCGCCTTTTCAGGCTTTTTCTGAGCGGGAGGGTTGTTTTCTACCGGCTTCGGCTTTTCCTGCTGTGGTTCTTTTTGCGCAAGTGCGACCTCGGTTTTGATGGACTGGCCGGCGCTTCGAGGAGACCAGACAATTTGCTCGGGCTCAGTTTGATGGCGCTCGAGCTCATTCGCTGGGATCCCTTGGCGACGACCGAAACGTTTTGAATTGGGCAAATTGAATGCTGCAGCCATCCGCGAAGTTAGGTCTTCGTCTATGTAGATCTCTGAGGAGTCAGGCGACGGAGTCGCCGGTTCCTGTTGCCGCCACCTGCCATGCGGTGAGCCTGCGCCAGTATAGAGGTGAGATTAAGTTTATGCGGAGGTGCGTTCACTGGCAAATATTAATGGCAACTTTGACAAATCGCAATGGTGAGCACGGGGCGCCCTGCCGAGCCATTTCGTCAAATCATAGCAATGCCGGTGCGCACCGGTGCGACTTGAAGGTACTCTACGGTGACGGCAAAACAATCGCCGCACTCAGCAAAACACAGTGCCGGGAGAATAACGCAATTGACGAATGAGCTGCGTGAGAACTGAGAATACTGTGAAAAACTGTACTCTTCGTGAGCGTAACCTACGCACATGTGCATACATTGCCCACGGAAAATGTAGTTCTAACGAACATGCAGGAACAAGAGCAAAGCGTGGAGGTTTCTCGACAGAGGCTTCGGGTCCTGGTGCGGGTCTAAAGAAATGCGACCGAAAAGAGAGAGGCATCGGCGAGGTCCATGCAACAGTGAAGCGGTAACATTAGGTTTCCCCTGCGCCTTCCCTTTAGCGCGTTTATACACTCTAATCACGGTAACGTTTAGGACAGCATAAAAAGACATGTAACCTATAATTTATAAGTTACATGGCTGTTACAGCAATTTTATCTTTGTGTTTTCTTCATTTCCCTCTCTCATAAAGGTTACATCGACAGTAGCGTGCCAAGTTAAAAGCTAAAGCACCGCGATGAGCATTGTAACCTTTAGATTGTAACTTATATAAGCGCAATGACTCATCCGTCAGGGGACCTACACTATGGAGTGGAAGTTTATTGATCAATGTGTCACATCGCGATCTGTCTTGTTCAAGGCTGGCTTTATCAATTGAACAGCGGATGATGTACACACAGAACGGGTCTTGACAGCAGAAAAGCAAATCACATAAGCAGCGATTTTACATTGCGGCATACTGAGGCAAGCGATGGTGGGGTACGAACTAAAACTGGAGTTCAATAAGGTGAGCCCGCTTCCAAAAATCGTAATTTATGAAGTGACATAATCTGCACAGACATCGGCAGAAGCACAAGAACGAAAAACTATCGTATGTTGGTCAAATGTTTGTGCTAAACAACTTATTAAGTAGCTCTTATATCTATTTTGCTTTTAAGCCGCAGAAGTAATTAATTTGCCTGCGGGAAGCTTCGCATATGGCGACAAGATAAAGTACTGTGAGCACACGACAACCGACAAAATTAAACTGACGATGCGATCGAAGAACCATCCCGTGGCGCGAGAAAAATATTTTTCCGAGACTCGCAATACAATTTATTCCAATTTCGTTGTCGTGTTGTCTAGTTTGTTTCTTTTTTTTTTTTCGCGTTATAATTAACGGATCGTAAAGTGCAGCAAACGTCACGGGACAACATAGCACCAAACACGCTTAACCGTCATCAATTCGCCAACACGGGAGAAAACGATGCCGCTGAGTTCACAAAACAGCGTGGGACGGCCGCTCCAGTAGAGATGCCGCGTAGAGAGATGTATGAGCTCGCGGTGAGTAACAAATGTGGCGTCCTCGAGGCGCCGCTTCAGCTTTATCGAACCACGGACGGCGTCATCTCTCCTAGGCTTTGCACAACTTGAGGTGTATGCCGGGAAGAGCATTCGAATACGAGGCGGTTGGTGCGGTTGTTGAAGTCGCGTTTGTGCAGTGCTGCTCTTGTTTCATCGATTTATCCAGGTTTTACACTCCGCGCTTTGTTGACGTGCGTGGTCTAATCGTGTTGTGTACGTGAGTGGCGTGTAACTAGTGATACAGCACGCAAGGACAGTCATTAACGTGCGCGATCCGCCGCAAATCAGCCACGAGGCATTGCAACGGGCACGTTCAGTGGGCTGCGCGGCCGTTGCGACGAGCTGCATTGCTGATTCTTCGCTTGAGACTGGCAATTGTCGAGCGGGTTGCATCCGTTGTTACGTTGCCCGAAGACAGCAGTAAATGCGATTTGCAGGTAAGCAATATTCTATCTTCAGTACGTTATTTGCTTGTGTGTATGTACTTATGTCGCGTGTTTACCTGAATTCATGCTCATGCTTACGCTACTGTACGAGATGGGTCGTGTCATTTTATGTTTTAAATAAATCGTGTCATACGTTTATGTAATGCATTGTTATTGGCAGTATTTGCTCTGCGTTTGACATTACAAGATGAGTGTTTGGGCGTATATTATCAAACATCCGACTAAGATCATTCGTTATCATACACGTTTATGTGAGAAGAGATGAAGGACAGAAGTTTAACCCTTCTTGCTGCCGCCGTCTTGGTACCTTCAACACGCTCGATGAAGGCTGCAATCACGGTGTGAAATACTGTAGGCGGCATAAACAAAGTGCCCCAGATCAGCTTTGCCCAGACGAGCTCTGCGTGCGCAGTAACTCGCTCCTGTCAATGGCAGTCTGGGCTGTTTGTCATGTCCTTGTCACCGGTACATGATATTTCGTGGCGTCTATACGCAACCTTTCGCCATGCTTCAAACTCGGCTGCGGTAGTTTTAGGTGGACGTGTGAGGGTTTAAGGCGGTAATGCGGGCTAGTTGGTTGTGATCACTGGTGTTCATTTCGGTAGCACAAAGAAAATCAGACACATTAAAAAAAAAAGCCCTCGTAGAGTGATGTAGCGCGTCGCGTCTGTGCAACGGGTTTTTGTGTGTTTCCTTGCAGTAAAGTCAGTTGATCTCTAGCGCCCGTTCTGTCCACGTGTCCTCTCTTGTCTTTAAAAATTGTTTTGCGGTACTGAAATGAATAAAGCTTTGTGTTCACGAAAGACAATGAAATGGCGTTAAGAGTGCGTTCTAGGTGTAGTTTTAAGTGTCTTAAAGGAAATCACTTCATCCTTCCGTGTGTAGCTGAATGTAGCAAACCCGAGGCACTGCGCCGACCGAAGTAAACATTTAATACACACACACAAAAGGACGTTTAGGACGTGAAAAATTAATTGTTAAATCCAGTGCTTTGGCTGAGCACGTTTCAGGGTACACGCAATCGACTGGGGGAAGGCACGTGCTCGCGCTAGAGAAAAATGACTGTCACGACGTCTTTATCTCGAGTCGCTCTTGATACACCACTCCGTGTGTGTGCGTGCGTACGTGTGTGTGTGTGTGTGTGTGTGTGTGTGTGTGTGTGCTCGTGCGCGCGCGTGTGCGTGTGCGCTCGCGCGTGCGTGTGCGCGTGTGTTTGCTCGCGTGCGTGTGTGTGTGTGTGCTCGCGCGTGCGTGTGTGTGTGCTCGCGCGAGCGCGTGTGTGCGTGTGCTCGCGTGTGTGTGTTTGCTCGCGTTTGTGTGTGCGCGCGTGCGTGTGTGTGTGCTCGCGCGTGCGTGCGTGTGTGCTCGTGCGCGTGCGTGTGCTCGCGCGAGCGTGTGTGTGTGCTCGCGCGCGCGCGTGTGTTTGTGTGTGCTCGCGTGTGTGCGTTTGCGCTCGCGCGTGCGTGTGTGCTCGTGCGGGTGTGTTTGCTCGCGTGTGTGCTCGTGCGCGTGTGTGTGTGTGCGCGCGCGTGTGTGCGCTCGTGCGCGTGTGCGTGTGTACTCGCGTGTGTGTGTGTGTGCTCGCGTGTTTGTGTGCTTGCTCGCGTGAGTGCTCGCGCGTGTGTGCGTGTGTGTGTGCGCGCGCGTGTGTTTGCTCGCGTGTGTGCTCGTGCGCGCGCGTGTGTGTGTGTGTGTGTGTGCTCGCGCGTGCGTGTGTGTGTGCTCGTGCGCGTGTGTGCTCGCGTGTGTGCGCGCGCGTGCGTGTGTGTATGTGTGTGTGCGCGTGCGTGCGTGTGTGTATGTGTGTGTGTGTGCTTTTTGCTTTAGTCGGCTCAGTGCCTCGGGTTTTCAACGTCACCACGTATCAACCCAACCAGACGGGCTTCCGTCAGACTTCAAACTTCTGCGTGTTGACCTAACTTGAAACCTTACCACAAATATATGCGGAAGTCATCTTCATTCCATAGTTCCACTCATACAGATCACAATGTACGGCATTCAAAATTCAGATAATTCATGCTCATAAGCTGCTGTAAGAGTTGGGTCGAGTCAGAAAAATAAATTGTCATGCTTTTACGCATTGTTGCCGGCAGTATTTGCTCTGCGTCGCTCGATTACGTCTAACTGCTTCGCTATCAAAACGGGGCAGCTGAGAATATGTTACGCGATAAGCGATACGCTGTGGCTTAACGATTTTTCAGATAGCACGAACGCCAGCAATCGTGCGACGTAGGAGTTCAAAGGGGGACATGGTCGGTGTGGTTGGTATGTCTTTCGATGTCCTTAGTTCCTTGGCGATAAAAATTTGTTCTCTGGCACTGAGATAATATTTTTTGTGTTCTCGTTCTGTTCTAGGGTGCAAGCAACGTGTCATTGTGGTTAAAAAAAATGAATCAGTATACATGTGATTTAACTGTCAAAGCCGGAATGTTTAAAGGTACGTAGACAACACAAATGATTTTTTTCCCGCCATATTAAATGTGCTGCGTTGGAAATGTTTACAGCATACATCCCGCCCAAGGCATGCTGGGATGATCTCCTATCAGGCAGCTTGGAAACTTCCAGACGCCGATATGCCTTACGTTCGGTGCAGCCGAGGTTATGAACTGTCAAGTGCATAGGCGTGCGCAGGGGGGGGGGGGGCAAAGGGGGCGAGAAGGGGGGGCGCAAAGTCAGCCCTATACATTGTAGGGGGGGCGAGAAGAGGGGCGCAAAGGCAGCCGCATACATTGACATAATAGGGAGGGGGGCGCTGCGACGAACCTTCGCCCCCCCTGAAGGGCAACCCTGCGCACGCTTATGGTCAAGTGGAATATGCCCCTTGAGGAAAACAATTAGGTACGAGCATATTCAAGCTCCACGTGAAATGCCAAGTATGGTCACAGAAAAATGTAAATTGCAATGTTTCTGTTTCTAATCACCTGCTGTCGTGTTTCTGCTACTAAACTGTTACTTACATTATTGTATTGCTGACTCTTGTGCTAAACAGAAGTAAATTGCATTTGGGATTAACGTGCGTTTTCAAATAAGATTTTTGTTTTCCGATAAACGTATTGCACAGGTAGTAGATTTGAGGAACTCTGATGTATTGGTCAAGTAACACCCTTTTTTTTTGGTGGGGGGGGGGGGGGGGGGGTTGGAGTATGTGTCTCACATTACGTGCTATCGGCAGTTGTGTGCAAAGTGGCAGTAACCGTTGGAATAGTGCAAAATAACGGTCCTCTCCATTTAGGATCGACTGTCCAGCGAGGAGATTGCGGAATCAGCAACTGACATATTGACTGATGAAACATGATGGTGCGTGCAGCAAGAGAGGGTTTGACTGCAGATCCTGACCACCTGCTCCTGTAAATTTGTACCAACCACAGGCGAAAACAAGAAGAAACGCTATGAATACCTGCGGTCTTCTATCAGCTAGACAAGTCCCTGAAGCTAAAAATGAATAAACTTTGATGTATTCTGCTTTGGAGGTATAAAGCAATGAAATATGAATTCTTTTCGAATGGTGCATGTTTTTTTTTCTTCAGAAAATTTCTTGTGAGCCCGCACAACCCGAGCAACAAAAGTAAAGGACTGACAATCACCCTCTTTTTGGCTGCCCTCTGTGTTTCAGCTGTCCTGCAGTACCAGCATTTATGGTATGCCGCACACACTATGGTGTACTTAAGGAGAAGCACGACGCTGATCACGTATTATTTGCAGGGGGCTCCACTCAGTATAACAGCTCTACCCGTGGCCCACCCACCCAGATGTCGCCTAACAAAGGGTATGTGCCTCTTTTTTCTTTCGATCTTCTTTCTGCGACACATTTCGGACCACTCGCTACACGCATGATCGGCCCAGCCAAGTGTCGTCTAGCAAGAGAAGCGTGGCCCTTCCTTTAGGGCTTCTTTCTGTGCACGCCTAACCTTTTGTACTTCTTTCTGCGGCTTTATTATGCAGCGTACAAATATGTACACAGAGTAATGAGAACTTTCACGGCGGTGTCATATGGCCTGCCCTGTCGTGAATACACACGCTGGAGCTTTGGAATAATTCTGGTACATGTCTGCATAGATCACGACAGTTGCGGTGTCCGTGGCAGGAGATGTACGCTTCCCTAATCGCAAGAAAAAACACAAAACAATTTCCTTTGGAGTTGGCTTAGAGCTTGCATGCATCATAACGTCACACCTTCGCCCACAAGCATCGCGTCGTTCAAATGCGGTCTGCCACTAAAACGATAATTAAGAAGAGCAGGTGATTGACAGATATTCTTAATCATGAGTTGTGCCATGTGTATCAGACAAGTATCCTCTCTTGATCCAATTACGTAGATGCTTAAGCATTACAATTTGCATCTCTCGAGAAAACCGCGTTCCGGCTCTTGATATGCGCTCTTGGTATTATTGTATGTTTTGCGTATGCACACATTTGCATTTACTGCGTGTTTTTCTGATAATATCATTCAGCATTCGTATATAATATGCACAAACGTACCAGCCAGCTACTTATTACGCGATGATTTCAGACATTTCTTTGGGTTTTGCGAGAAGTACGTAAAACTGGCTTAACGTGGCGTATGGCGAGTGGTCTGTATATCAATTTTGAATATACTCTACGCCGTGAGGAGCAGTGTTAATTCTCCGCGCACTTCTTTACCGCCTTCAGCAGCTTCCCTGCTTTGTCAACTTCCCATTTTGTCAGTATCCACGTTTCCAATGCTGATCCCATATTTGAAGGTGAACAAAATGGCAAATAGCCCTATAAGAAATAGACGGCTGGTATTTATTATCGGATAAGACACAGTTTGATAAGCACGAATCACACAGTCAATGAAAGTGCACGAGCAGCAGAAAAATAATTGAAGTGTTATAATCACGCCAGCCTATGCTTAAACTGAATAGAAGTTGGACCAAGAGAGGATGACCTGACACGTATACCATGATACTGTTATAAAATCTCTGGTCTTCACTGATATTGACGGGTCGACCACATTTTAATAATAATCGCGGTTCATCATTGCTGTAGTGCATGCTAACTCCAAGTCGCCTCGAATATGCGAATGTTTTCTTAGCTGCCTCTTCTAATGAGCGAAGGCGACGCATTTGGCCTCGGTCACCGCAATTGTCACGTTCTATAAGCAGTCATGCACTTGATTTATTACAATGCGCCATCGCGTGTGTTCCGAGAAGCACCTTCCATGTGACACCTTCCGCAAAGGTTCGCATTTTTTAGCGTACGTATATGGACGGTGTATTTAAACCGCACAAGGAAGCACGGAAAAAACACGAGGCATGCGCAGCACGAAGTGCGAAAGAGTGGAAGGCTATGCTTCCGTTGCTGTGCACAACTGTGGCACAACAATCCATGTGATGAGCGTAACCTCCTGGAATGCGTCGAAGAAAGAAGAGCGAAGGAAAGAAGAGGCGCAGAGCGGTGGCCGTATAAAATCTCCTGCAAGCCGTTTTGTGTAAACACTATACCGTGTACTGTACAACGTAACCTCTATTTTTACGTGATATGGCCGTATAAAATCTGCTGGAAGCCGTTTTGTGTAAACAGTATACCGTGTACTGTACAACGTAACCTCTATTTTTACGTGATGTGGCCGTATAAAATCTCCTGCAAGCCGTTTTGTGTAAACAGTATACCGTGTATTGTACAACGTAACCTCTATTTTTACGTGAGAATGCTCGATACTGTGAACGGGTACTAAAGGTTACTAGATAACTTCTATTTTATAAGTACACAAATTTGTGAAAATGTGCACCTTTAGTAAACGTTACCGTGCTTAGAGTGTAGGGACGTAGCCAGAAATGTTTTTCGGGGGGGGGGGGGGTTCAACCATACTTTATGTATGTTCGTGCGTTTGTATGTGTGCATGTGTATATATCCAAGCAAAACTGAAAAATTTCGGGGGGGGGGGGGGTTCAACCCCCCAGCCCCCCCCCTCCTGGCTACGCCCCTGCGCGTTTACGTTCTTCACTTCCCCAGCGCCTTCTGTTTGCAGCCACGCCGTGTTCTTTTGCTTCTTGCGCTTCAGCGCCAACGGTCAAACGACGCTGCCATTGGAATTCCCTGTACGTTTCTGTCGCCCAATTTGACCTGCTCTTCCTATAAGCGCTCCTGCCGATCCTTGCTCGTTTTCACTTCGTGCGGCCGACGCCTTGTTTCTGCTACCGCTGGTAACCGCTGTGTTATCTTACCTCGTACGTTTCGGCTGCACGTCTTTGTCGAATATACCCCGCACTTCGCCGAAGTCTGGACATATTTTTTGAGGGAGAACAGAAAGTTGTACAATGAAACTACTCTACATTGCGCTATGGGTAGAAGAGTCTTTCCGCCTCCAGCTCGGAAGTTAAACAGGGCGCAGGCTTTGACACTGAGATTGCTGCAAAGTGAAACGTAGCCTAACCCTGCCTTTCTGCACAAGCTTTATCCTGATGTTTATTTAACTAATTCATACGAAATGTGGCGGTTTAGCCACCTTGCACCACATGCTCTGGGAGTGCCCCTCGGTACGCGGCACTGATACAGTATCAGCCAGCAAGTGGGGCTCCGCTCCGAGGAGTCCGGACATGCGGTCACAACTTTGGGCTGTCCAGAGGGCCCACGATGCGGCCGTAGGTCTCGGCCTGACTGTCCCGTCGTGGGAGCGGCCCGCCGCGTGCTAAGGCACACGCCTCCGGACTTTGTTAATAAAGTTTTTCCAACTCAATCCAATCCAACAGAAAGTTGAAGTGAGATTTTTGGAAGGGCCAATGGTCGGTAGTGACAGACGTCGAAAACCGGTTAACAGCTATAATTTACTGCTAATAAGTGAAATACACTATTTTAGCCATTAATGGAATTACGCAGCCCTAAATTCTCGTTTTAATTAGAAGTAGTACATTGACTCCTATCTGTTGAATACGGGTGTGGCTATCACGAAGGGGAAGGGACCACCGCGAGCTACACAAGCTGTTAACTACTGCTACACAAGCGAGCTACACAAGCTGTTAACTGCTGCTCAAGTGGTAGTACGTCTTCACAACAGCAGCGTCGACGTGCAAAGCAAATATCAGTGGAAATTCATCAAGCGGAAATCTCGGATGCGCAACTCGAACTGCAGGATGAGGAAATAAGAGAAAAGGAGCATGTTTTTTACAGCGCGAAAACGACGAATACGGAGAAAACCAGAAGGGACACGGACGAGACCAGCTTTAACTACTCAAGGAAAAAGGAAATAAGAAATAACGGATGCGCGACTGTTGTTGGAAAGAAAGACGGCGCACATCTTAGGATAGCGCTACCTCTCAAAGAAAGGTGGTGTTGGCGTGGACGGAGGGGTCTTATTACGGACGTGCTTAAGGGCCTGTTGCATCGCATTGTCGTTCTATTTGCGTGTGCCGGCCAATCTTGGCTAAATTATCGTTAGTACGTTAGTGATAATTTGTGTTGATATCTTGCGTGCACAACAACCGTGCTAGGAAGAGAGTCTACCCCGCGATTTTCCTGAGCAAATGATCCCCGCATATCTTGAATTCCGAGTCAACTCGCTCTGAGGCGCGAGCACGACCTACCGTTGCAGGTGCCCGATGGACAGCCTACAATCATTCCTTCCGATAGTTCGGTCAAAGCGGACCATTCCAACTGACACCTACGAAATTGCTGCCGGCCAATACCCTTGTTCGCTGACAGTGACTGAATAGCCCCAAATGTGGCCGTAAACAGCACGTCAAAATAATAATTACTCGGATTGCGTCGGCAGACCAGGTATCGTGATAAGACATCAAAGTCTGACTTTCTGTTACATGTCGTTTGTTTCGTTCCTCGAGCGTTCAGTTTCAGTGACCCAGCGAAAAAGTGCTAACCCTTTCTCGCGGCAGGGCCCAAGAGAAGGGCATTCCGGTTCACTTGAAATCGGGTGGGGGATGACGTTGTGGGTGTTTGTCATTCTAATGTGAGCAGCCACGTTGCTACCCTAATTTTAGAGGTCGAATAATAATGAGGTAATTAGCCCGGCAACTTTAACCCATAACTTGTTTTCTGACGTCCACCGTTCCCGATCACAAAGCTTTTCCTAAATAAAAATTTATCTCATGGGCTATCTTTCGATATTTTAGGCAGTCTTGAGAAACACATAGTGTATCATAGCCTCGGCATTATTTTTTAAAAATGTTTTGAAGCTATTGTATAAGATTGCTCGCACTCGCGAAATATGCGGCGTGCGCCGTCACTTTTCAGCACACAAACGCAGCCACCAACATGAATCATGGCTCACGTGACGCGTGTTCAATGATGTGATCGCTCCAAACCACTCACTTTCGGCGCATATTTCAGAGCGCCGAGCCTTAGAAGCACTGACCAGCCACTATTTTTCCTTCGGCAAATATGTAGTAATTCTAGAATCGCATAGTGTCATGTTCTCCAACAAGAATTCAGATATGTATGGGTACGTGCTTCACGGATGTCCGAAATAATTAAGTTACTGCTTTTCATTTTCTTACAAATAGACATGCTTGTTTAGACATCTGAGATAACGCAGTCTACTAGCTTTTTCTTTCGTAATTAGACAAAAAACTTTCCACGCTCTTGCCACGTACCATGCCATGCCTTAACGTACGAAAAAAATTCCATATAAGATTTGTACGTTTTTAAAAGCGGCTTTCTCTAATGCTGTGACGCGTTTCTTCTTGGTGTACTAAAAGCAGACTGGTTAAAGTTTTGATGCATCCTTTACTTCTAACGGGTAAAATTCCCGCAATGTCAACACTTTCACTGCAACTTAGTACTCACTAGCAACTTAATAGTACTAGTGCATTCTAGTGAGCTAACAGAACGTACACTAGTCAGGAAGACGGATTTAGTCGCGTCGTCTAGGAGTGCGTGGGCATATTTGTAAGTTCTGGATAAAGACAACTGGGCACCCTGTATACTGACGGCAGTTCAACCTGTTTTGAAAAAAACAAGAGATCACAAGGTTCCTTGTGCATCCGACTAAGACGACTCGAAGGCCAAAGGCATCCGCTGCGGTCACCACGATCTTCATATTCTTCCTCTTCTTCGATGATGACGGGGACCACACCGGATGACTTTCGCCTTCCCAACCTTCCAGAGGAGAAATCAGGTAATCACAGTAGCCATCAAGATGTTATTTTTGGTGTGATTCGTGTTGACGACGACGACGGTCACTTTTCCCGTTCGATGACGCGTATAAGACTCTCGCAATAAAATACGACCTTTCTTCTAATGCAGTGACGTCTCACCTTTCTGTGCAATTATTGGGCCCGGCGAAGCCACCGCAGCTCTGACCTTCTCCCATATATTGAGCGGTCTCGGTGCGGAAGGCGTTGCGGCACCCGTCCGCCAGCTGGGCACGGCCGGGCCGGGTCCGTAGAGATCAGCTGCGCCCAAAGTTGTACCACCGCTGATTGGTCTGAAAGGGCGCATTTCTTGGGGCGGCTGTTGCTTCCGTGGAACGGCAGTGGGCTTTCGTGTGACCACGCCTCGAATGCTTTTGTTGCCTGCACGCGCAGCGCTTGAGCACATGAGACAACTTGCGGTGCGGGCCATGCTGTGGACAAGCACTAGCGCTAACCTGCCTTTGCTGACGATTTTTATTGACCTGTACACTACTCAGGGCTCTGTGCATAAATATTTTCTTTCCAAGAGGATGGTGGTCCAGATAGGCCACCTTATTGCAATTTACAAGTGCACCACTGGTCTAGCCAAATAACAGATATGTGAGCGAATTGGTATCTGTTCGCAGTGGCAACAGTTCATATCAAACGTAGGCACATAATAACGAACCAACCAACGAATTTATCAAAGACAAGTGACTTATTTCGACATTTAGGAACTGCACACACATACCAGAGGCTAAACCTACACAGCTGGGCCTAACCAGTACACAAAAACAATAAACGCATTCGCGCAGTGTACATAAATAACGCCATTTTCAAACTGGGCCATAGCACAGTGAAACCTAGCAGATACGATCACAGCTAATACGAATTTCGGGGTGATACGAATTTTTTGTTGGTCCCGGCCAAGGCCCATCGTCCTGCAATGTAATGTATTACGGTTGTTGCGAACCGATTTTCACCCAGTGACGTGTCATAAGAACGTACGCTACCGCCCAGGTACGGAGAGGTGGTGTCTGCGCTGTCGCGGAAGACGCGCCAAGCACGTGCGAGCGCGGGAACGCAAGCGTGGGCATGCGCGCCGCACCGCCAAATCATCAGAATCACGGTGTAAGAAAAACACTTTTCTTACAGTCAGAATAAGCCTTCAGAGACGCGTCACGGCCTCGGAGATTATGTGCGCGAGTCTTTGAGGCTCTTATGTGCCTCCGTGTGCCTTCGCGTGTAGATTACAGAGGACATTAGCGCCATGGTTTTTTTTCTAACATGTCGACACGGGCTGCTGTCGTTGTACTGTGTTTACTCATGCCTGCCTCGAGCATCAGACATCCTATGAAAGGTGGATGAGGACCGAAAGAATGCGAGGAAGGTCTTTGCGAAGGAGTCAGGCCTCACGACGTCAACATGCGCGACCGTTGAGGTCGCATTAGGGCGGGTGCGGCCGTAAATCTCCCACAAAACATCCCCAACACGTCCGCAATAACAAAATCATAACAGAGGACCGTAGTTTAGTAATTTTCTGGCCTTGATCCATCGCGTCAAAACGCTTCTTTTGTTACTTTCACTGCAGTACTCCGGTGTCATGCATAAAAGGTTACTAAAATTTGTAAGGGGCTACTGCTATCGCGGGTCACAACGCACCTGGGTCATTAATTAAATACGCGCGTGCGGGCCGTATATTTACGAGTGCTGGTATGATTGCCGACATCTAAAAACTTAAAATCATTCAGGGTTCTTGCTTACGCTTCTGCGGCCCTGGAAAACAATTATTGAAAATGTCCGCCAGCTTTCTTTTGTCGCATGCTAATTTTCCATGCTTTCTAGTGATACCAATTTCGGATGACACGAATATTTTTGGTGGTCTCATGAGATTTGTATCACCGCGGTTTCACTGTATACAATGGCCCAAATGCTGTACGTATAAGGAAGCAGCTGTAAGAGCACAAAGTCGGCGAAGTGCACCAAGGGCCAACTATTGCCAATGCTAAAAGATATATGTCGCGCTGAAGCAGAGTCACAAAACGAAGAAACAAAAGACGACACGACACGTGCTAAGTCCCAAGTATGCTATTTTCCAATGCGTAGACGCATCGTCGATATCGCACAGGCCATAGGCCTAGTGCGCTGCAGTTTTGAATGAACAAGTGGGGCCGCCCGCGGCGCGGCGCACTACTAATCAGTCGCGGCTGTGAGCGGGTACGTACGGGCGGAACCGTAGCAGCTCGAAAGGACCAAGCTAATTAGCAGTCAAACAGGAGTGTAACTATGCTATTGCTGCGTGCATGGCTGCCGCAACAGCTACAGAAACACTGGCTGTAAGCTGCCAAAAACCAAATTATATGGGTTTATATGGAATGCTCACGAGAACGAGCGATGACAGCATCGAATGAGGGCGGTGTGACGTGCGAGATAAACAGACGCTCTTCATTTTCTTAATGCTTTCCTTTCTATTACTGCGCATATTTGCTCGTCGTGGTCGTAAACTCTACCTTCTTTTAGCCCCGATGGAGTTCTTCGGCAGCTTGGGAAGCAACGAAACCGCATATGCAGTTACAATAGATAGACCGCAAGCTGAGAGACCACTAGAGTGGGCGAAGCTGGGCAAAGCTGTGGGCGAACTTGCGCACAGCAGAGAAAAAAGAAAACTGAGGGAGAAGTATTTGAAGAACTAGCACCAATAGATATAGGTATAAGTTACTTGCTAATGGAAGAGGTGCTAGAAGACAAAGATAAAAGGAAAATGAACCCAAGCCGATGGAATAAGGGGACGGAAAACAAAATTCCCGAAGCGGTTCGTGAGTCTGACTGGCGGAGAAGGTAGAGCGTGTTACCGACGCGTCAGCGTCTCGTCATAGGGCACGGTGCACCAAATTACAGGAGCGCGAAAAGTCGGCACTCGGAGACTACTGAGCATGCTTTATTCGAATTTGTTGCTAGTAAGGGTGTATGGCACCTTGTTTGGCGCCCCTTTGGAATTAAACCTACATCGCCGTCGCAAAGGAATAAAGACATGCGTGAGCAATTGGTAATATTAGTCATAATGCACGTGATCTGGAGACGTCGGTGCCAGGCAGAAGCTGCTAGGTAGGCTTTGCATCGAATTTATTTAATTGTTTTCAATAACTATAGTTGACAAGCTCAAAATGAGTAGTATTGACGCCTGTTTAAGGCACTGGCACGCTCGTTTTTCGTATTACGTGGGGAAAAGTTGGAATTTCCGGCAGTGCCATGCTGAGTAGAGGAAAAGAAACAAGTTGCCCAACTGCCGCGCTACCCACCCCTCCTTTTTCCATCTACTTGAGAGGTATGACGCTTTTGTTAACATGCTCCTTGTTCAATAGTTGCTTGGTAGCGTAGAGTACATTACTGCAGTCTACGTAAGGTTGTGTATAGCGTTTATATAATTTATACTTACACAATTTATAAGTATTTAGCGTATAAGCGCCTCTAGCGCTTGCGTGCATTGGTTCAATAAACTTTCCATTGTTGTTTCACCGAACTATGTATCCTGCGGAATAGTAATGTTAGGGACGGCTTATCGCTCTCCCATAGTACAGTAAGAAGTACCCTTAATTTTCAACCAATTTTCCGAACACACGATAGTCCCTTTATAGTTGGATAGTATAGTGCATTCCAGTCTGCATAAGCACGGCGAGGCTAGAGGGGAGACGCTCGCGGTGCTCGTCGCGTCGCCCCTCAAGTCCGGCCGTGGCATAACATTGCATCTGGCACTCATATGAAATATACTGACGAGAGTTATAATTAGTGCATTAGCGCATTATTGCATTAGTGCCTGTGGCGCTTGCATGTTATGTTTTAACAAGGCTTCACTCTGTGGGTATGCCATTCTCACCAGTTTTATCTGGATTGGAGGGTAAAGGCATAGGTTGAAGCGTATATTTCTTGTTAGCTGATGACCGACAATAGCTGGGTCGGTCTTGCGGACTCAATCAGCGAGTGCCTCGGTTACTTTACACGCACTCCACTACTGCACCGATGTTGAAACTTGCATATCCCTAGCAATAGGCACACGTCACTCACCTCCTCTGGGAAACAGTGACGTTTCAACAGATGACGGCGTGGGTTCATTCTTGCGAAGGTTCCGTCTGGCCTAGTATGGTAGCCCCAGCAGTCCGGAGCGACCACTCTTCTTCTTCGTTCCACCTAAACAGGGCTATGTGCTTGTCCTTTATTTTATGACGCTTACCCACTTATTGGCCAAGTGAGCGATTAGAAAGAGGGAGGCAGCAAGCATAAAAAGATAGAATGGCACAGTGAATATGATATCTTGATAGTGCTTCAAAATTAGAATAATTTTACAATGACGATGTTTTTAAAGAAATACTTTCTATAGATAGAAAATTCGGAGGTACTAAATAAATTTCAAATACGGGACAGTCACTTTCTCAAATCATTGAGAAACTCCTTGAGAATAATTAAAACTGTCTGCTCCGCGTGCCTCGCAGAAGTACGCAAATGACCATCAAGGCGTTCCTGCTGTTGATTCCGTATGATGACTCCCCAAAGAAGAAGATATTATGAGTAGGCCTGTACGAATGTCAAATTTTCAACATCGAATCAAATTCGAATTACGAATTCGAAGTTAGGATCGAATCTAACATTTTTTATATATTCCTACCCGAATAGTACCACGATTGTATCTATCAGAAAATATTTCACAGAAGAATTATGCATGGTACTACAATAATGCTTGACAGGGCCACATCTGCAGTTATTTAATGTTTTCATAATGTAAGCTTGTTAGCTACTCGGTGTGCTCCGGCCGCATCAACAGTGTTGTGGATGCCACAAATGAGCAGTTTGCACAATAGTTACTGCGCATGCTCCCGCAAGTAGGTTTTCGAAACGAACAGCCTGGACCACAGATTAGCAGAAGGAACTATTTCTTTATTCAACACTAGTCTCCACCTTTCCAACCTTTCGTTTCTCTTTCAGATGCAAAGCAACTTTTGAACGAAGCCTGTCCCCCCGGCGTGACCAGTGCCCCGTGTGCCACTAGATGTATGGAAGAAAGAAGAGAACGAAGTGATGGCACGAGAGGAGAGCTCGCGCATGTTGTGCAGAAAGGAATGCTTGCCTGAGAAAACGGTGCCACTAGATATATGGAAGAAAGAAGAGAAGCTCGCGCATGGTGTGCAGAAAGGAATGTTTGCCTGACATATGACCGTGCGATAGAGCGCTCGCTCCACTGCGGCGCGTGCTCTAGTATAAATCATGCAAGGCACCCATTACGCCATAAATCATGCAAGGTACCCACTTCGCCATAAATCATCGTCATTCATGCAAGGTACCCACTACGCCATAAATCATCGTAATTCATGCAAGGTACCCACTACGCCATAAATCATGCAAGGTACCCTTAGATGCGAAGCAGCTTATGAACGAGGCGTGCCTCCCCGGGGTCGCGTCGACGTAGCCGGGCTCGCGAAGCCGAAGCGCAACGGGCGCGTTGACATCGCATTCTCATACTTCAAGCTGCAACCTTTGCAGCAAGAGCCATTAACTTTATACTTTACGCACCACAAGGCCGTTATACTCAAGAGAAAACGTTCCCCTGAGCTTACAGTCACATATGACGAGTAACAACATCAGGGGAACCGTCCCCCTGGGCTTAAAGTCATATATGACGAGTAACAACATCAGGAAAACCTCGAATATAAGGACCATGAACGGTGATGAAAAAAATAAAACATTCAAGGAGAAGAGCTTTACTCGGCAGCACAGCCTTACGCAGATGTCTTATCAGGACTGGGGCAGCTAAAGGGTGTGAAATACAGTATGAAGCTCAAGCCTGGTGCCGTGGGTGTCGTCATTCCGGCACGGAGAGTACCGGTGGACAAGGTAAAAGGGGAACTACAGGACATGGAAGACCAAGGCGTCATGCAACAAGTAACTGAGCCAACTGAGTGGTCTAGCTACATGGTTACTGTTGTAAAGGAAGACAAAGTCCGCATCTGTTTGGATCCAGCTGCGCTAAATAAAGCCCTACTGCGTGAAAAGTACCAAACTTCAACTCTTGAAGATGTAGCGCCGAGGCTTGCTGGAGGTATACGCTTTTTTCAACGCTTGACGTGGCTTCAGGATTCTGGCAAATCAAGCTCGCAGAATCGAGTTCATAGCTTTTTACAATAAGCACACCATATGGCCGCTATCGCTTTTACGCATGTCTTTCGGTATCGCTTCTGCCCCAGAGATATTTCCGACCTCGATGCACCGTATGATAGAAGGACTGCCGTGTGTCGCAGCTGTCATGGACGTCCTGCTGTGGGGGAAGGCTACAGAAGAGCACGACCACAACAGCTATTGTCTCGCTGTCGTGAGCATAACCTAAAGCTGAATTTGAAAAAAATGCTCCTTTTCGCAGACAGAGGTTCGCTACCTGGGCCACATCTTCACCACTGAAGGTCTGAAGCTTGACCCACAACGCGTTCAAGGCATACTGGAAATGCCCCCACCCACTGAACTAAGGCTTTTTCTTGGCACAATGAATGCCGTTGCAGTGCTTCATATCCATCATGTCTGTAGCAACTTCCCCACTCCGCAAAGCTATCGCGTGGGTCTGGACCGAAAAACAGGAAGAAAGCTTTCACAAGTTGCGTCAGTCTCCACTAACAGCGCCAATCTTGAGCTATTTCCCGGGGTGGCGTAATTAGCGCATTAGCGCCTGTAGGTCTACCGGTCCAGACCCACTCCGAACTTTGCTCCGCAAAGCTATCGCGTGGGTCTGGACCGAAAAACAGGAAGAAAGCTTTCACAAGTTGCGTCAGTCTCCCCTAACAGCGCCAATCTTGAGCTATTTCGACCCCAAGAAACAAGTGACTCTTCCAGTTGATGCAAGTCAATTGGGAGTAGGCACCGTTGTTATGCAAGATGGGCACCCCATTGCATTTTCTTCTAGACCGCTCACATATAGCCATATTAAATACGCACAAATAAAGAAAGAAACCCTTGCAATCGTGCATGGTTGCACAGTTTCACGACTGTTTCTTTGGTCAGCACAGCATAGTTGTTGAAGCGGATCACCGACCTTTTCCATATTTTCCAAACCTCTGCATCAGTGTCCGCTACGGTTGCAGCGCATGCGTCTGACATTGCAACGATAACCTATGAACGTACGTGACATGCAAACCTGGCAAGGAGCTGTTCCTTGCTGATGCTTTGTCAATATTTCCTAGCAAAGAACGCATGGAAGAAGAAACGGAGCGTTTTGAAGTAAACGTGCTCTGTTTTAGGTTCCGAGCAGCGTCTGAACGACCTCATTGATGCAACAAATAACGGCAGTACCTTGACAAAACTTCGTGAATATTCCCAGACTGCATGGCCCCTTAAGAAGCAAGAAGTTCCTGATCAAGTCCCTGCGTGCTGGTCATACCAGGAGGAGATACATGCGCAGGAGGGCTTAGTATTCCGCAGCAATAAGTTAATCGTACCTCTAAGAGAGTGGAAATAATGAACCTTCTTCACACGGCGCATGCGGTAGCACAGAAAATGAAAGCCAGAGCACGAACGGTCATGTTCTGGCCCAGTATATCGGGTGATATTGAACAATTTTGCAAAGCGTGCAAGGCGTGCTAAAAATAACAGATGGGGAACGTAAAGATGCCACTTTTATGTCACGAAGTTACAACTCTGCCGTGCAAATTGTGGGAATCGTTTTTTTTTCTACTCTGGTGCAAGCCAGTTTGCCCTGACCGTTGATTTCTGCTCTTCCTTATTTGAGATCCGAGAAATGAGCACATCTGCGCACACGCTCACATCGCGGTGCTTCGAGGTTTTGTCGGTGCATGGATTACCAGTCAAACTGTGCAAAGATAACGGTGCACCGTTCTGCAGCAGAGAATTCAAGGATTATCTGAGAAAGCTGAGATTACCGCATGTTACTTCAAGTCCTTATCATCCACGCTCCAATGACCTGACGGGACGAGCGGTGCAGGAAGCCAAGAAGCTTTTAGAGAAGTGTTCCTTTAACATGGCACAACTTACATACAGCTCTGCTCGAGTGGGGCAACACACCCCGTGATGTCGTGTTGAAGTTTCCTGCGCAGAGGCTGATGGGACGTCAGACCCGGACCCTTCTGCCAATACCTAGCAGCCCCCTGGGACCCCAGACAGTGTCCAGCAGCGCGGTGCACGGACGACTTCGCGACATACGTCGGAAGCAGAAAACAACCGCGGCGCCAGGGATCTACCACCTCTGTCACATCGCTAGGAAGTCTACGTACAAGACCATCACGCGCTCCTGGTCACCAGCAGTCTTCCTGTGACCAGCGGAGGAACCGCGCTCCGCGGTTTTGCAAACTGAAGACGGTAAGGAAATTCGTCGCACAAGAGAGCATGTCAAGATCATGCCACCTCAGGAGGCCACAGCCACCGTTCCACCGCATCAAGAAGCCGCAGGACCCACACAAGCCCTACGCCACAGCACAAGGTAACGACGCGAGCCTTGCTGGTACCAGCAAGCCGGAAGAGCTTAAGGCTTGTAGTTGGTCCAGAAAGGCGAAGATGTAGCAGAGCTGCGCCAGCATGACGTCGCCTGGCCAAGCATCAAGCACGATGCACACGTGACCTCTGCGTCACGTCTCTGCTAATATAAGATCACCGTCACCTCAGCAATAAACGCTTGTCACTGTTCGAATACCTGCCTGCTTACACAGTGTTGACGCGAAAACAGCAGCGACCAGAAGAACGCGCAAAGTACAAAGAACCAGAAAGTCAACCCCACTGTGGTCAACCTAGCTACCCATACAGCAGCGCCAGAATGCGCAGCCTATACCGAGTAGAAACGGGAAGCTCGGGGTACGCCAGCACATTTTTGGGGGGTCACGCATATTTACTAAAGGAGATCATGGCGGCACTATGGGACCATTCATTAGAAAGTTGCACAGAAGAGACACGCTTTCTTTCTATCCCTGGTGCTGTTAAGCGCTGCTTGGAAAATCATGTTGCCAACTCCGCCTTTTCCACCGCTATGTGCCGGGCAGTATCGAAGATACATGTATCTTAGATACTATCTTAGATACTCTTTGGGGATATTTTATCTCTATCGCGACACTTCTGGCAACACTAGTATCCTTATCCGTATTTCCAATACATTGAATAATGTATCGTGTTAAGGTACAAAGTATGTTATAGAAACACCGCCACGCGAAACAATAAACGGTGGCTGAACTACACTTCTCAAGCTGATACTGCTGCCACTAAGCCACCCAAAAAAAACAACAACAAAAAGCTTGAGAGTGTGACAGTCGTTTATCTTTCCGCCAGAGTCCTCGCGCGAGAGCAGGCAATGAGGTCGGCGCGTCCCTATTGGTGGAGCAGTGTCGCACGGTGGCGCGCGCGCCATCTCGACAAAAACAAGCGCGCGAACGTCTACGCGCAACCAACCTTTTGTTTTATCGATATTTTCTTTCTTTTAACTTTATCGGTGCCTATATACACTTGCTCGTAGTCACTGTACTGTGCTTCATACTACAATGCGTGCGGCGTCTTTCGCGCAAGTTCTTATGCCGCTACAGCGTCCTTTTTGAAGTTTCTCTTGCGTGGTGCTTCGTTACGAAGTATGAAGAAAGCAATAAAGGGGTTACTTTGCGTCTCGCGTCTTTCACACATCAATGATTTGAAAGACCCCATGGATGCATGTTTTACCATCGTGCGATAAAATTGACTTATAAGCAGATAAGATTCTAACAACTGTTGCACCACCAATAGTTGCACCCCCAATAGTGGTGCAATAGTTGTTAACAAGCATTTACCTAACAATTATTATCCTGGCGTGCGGTATCTTTTTCTTCCCGTTATCTTTATTTAAAGAGTTCTGAAAATCACAATTTGATTGTTAGTAAAGGTGCTTGCTTTGCTGTCCTCCGTCAGCGTCCCATAGATTACCTATGCTAGCTTTTGCCCGTCGGTTTATTGCAATATGTCTTTTGCAACCTGCTGCTAAAGTACTTTATTCTTATTCTTTAACTGCCTGCGTCATTCCTACCATTTACATATCTACATTCGATATGAAAGAAGGAAAGAAGAAGGAAACAAGCGGAAAGACAGGGATGTTAGCCAGTTCTTAAATCAGTTGGCTACCCTTCGCTGGGGAAAATCGGGAATAAAGAGAAGACAGGCGATATTGAGGACAAGGGTAAGATAATCTGGGCCTGCCTGGATTACACAGTTACAAAAATTCTGCTTACGACTTCGTGAAATAGCGAAATTGAGTTTGCATTATAACAATGGAAATTTAAGAGAACATCTTCATATTATAACGGGAATTCGAGGAACATTGTTAATACCAAGTACTCCATTTTTCACATGAGCGTCCCTAGGAGCCGTTTTATGCTACTTTCCATAGGCTCCAAGTTTCCTATTGTCTGACATTCTCTGATCGCGAAATATTACCACCTGACTGCCCTCGTGCCCTACCGTACTGCAGCGCTCTGAAACGTGTTTCGAGCGAAACAACCGGCGCGCGGACCGTGACGAAATGAGCGGCTGCGGCTGCATCGGCTTCCCAGCGCGTCAGCATTCCTAACGCACGGCAAAGAAACGCCATGGTCCCTGAGAAGTGACAGGCAGATGATCCGCGCGCCGGTTGTTTCGCTCGAAACACGTTTGAGAGCAGCGCACGAGGGCAGTCACGTGGTTTTGTAGTTCGCGGGCTTTCTTTAAAAGCCGGAAAAAAGCGCCACGCAGCATGTACGCCGCCACAAAAAATTCGATTGGTTGTTTTGGAATGCCCTCTACGACGTAACGAAACGCACTTGGCCCCAAAGTGGATATTAGAAATGTTTCATAATTGACCTTAGTTAACTGACTATTTAAACTCAATGTAAAAATACCATAACGAATGCCACATGATGGTAAACCACATGGCGTTGGTTTTATTCAGATGCTGTTAACCACTTTAAAAATGTACTTGGTTCTCGTTACGTGAAACACTCTGCATATTTATTCTCTGTGATTAACTGATACGGAACCGCGTTGCTATTTTACTTAGATATATTCGTTTTCCTTTTTTTTTTCACCATAAGGTCTTTTTATTGCAATAGCAATTATATGGACAGTCTCGGCTGGTTTTTGCCGCCGCCGTCAAGCACGGCATATGTATAAGTATGCATATATATAAAAAAGTCCCAAAGAAAAACAATTCAGAAAAATGTTTCCGAAGCGCAGAATCGAACCAACGACCTCTCTGTCCGCAGCGCGTGGCGCTAACCGCTGGGCCACAAAGCGCAGTTTCTTCAGGTAGCTAACGGCGAGCGTTATATACACACCCTTTACCGCTGGCAGGTCTCAGAGACGGCAGGCGCTTATAACCATGTCTTCATTACCACGACATGGCGCGAGGAGAGCAACGGGCGCGTTTAAAAGTCGTCGGCTAGCTCGTTCGCTTCTAATATTTGCGCAGGAAGAACCTTGCGCTTCCGCTGTCTGCTCGCGCGGTAGTACCTGCCGGGGGGCAGATGTTTTTGCAGCGTAGCAGCGCGTCCATCGCGGGCGGCTTTTCTTGCTATCGCATTCATTGCTTCGCCCTTGCGGTGCAACTGTGACTTTTTTAAATACTTTTACAAATCACCAGGTCATAGGAGCTATAGGTGGCGATAGTGTGAATAGCAGTGGTATCCTGCAACGCTTTGTGCCACTACAATACGGCCGAGACGTTTTTAACATTTATCGGAGAAGAAATGTGTAAAACTGGGACAGCTGTGGAGTAGTGGGGCAAAGACTGAGGAAGCAGTGGAGCTGGTGGCGTTGACCTCCTCCTTTCCCTCCACCTCCCCATAACTTCCCTTCGCCACACCTTGCTATAGTATACTATAAAAGACTGTACTATGATTTACCCTGTCGCGTCCTCCATTCTTTTCTCCTCATCTCATTTACCTTTCCCACCCCTTGGTATACCATACCATACATGTGTATGCTAGCTCTCTCCTTTTTCTATTTCTTCTTTGTCCATGTCTTTTTCTATCTATTTCTCTATTTATTTCTCTGTCTTTTTCTCTCATTCTTCCCTTTCTCTCTCTCTCTCTGTCTCTAGTTTTCTCTTTCTTTCTGTATTTTTCTTTCTCTCTTTCTGTACTCGTTCTCTCGCCTTATGTATTTTCTCTCTTTCTTCCCTCTCTTTCTCCCTATTTCTCTCTTTCTTTCCCTCCCTCTCGTTGTACTCTTTCTCTCACCCATCAGAGTATTGAATCCAGGGCCGGACAAATAGGCGCACGTGTTCTGGTAGCGAAGCAGAAGATGAAGAAGAGGACGAAGAGAGCGCGTGCCGGTCCATGGTGATAACATTACCATGCCACGCCACGCGGCATAACGAGAACCCTGACAGCTCTGCTGTGAATGATCGCACGTTAGTGAATACGTTGCTAACGAACGCCTTACGCCAGCAGATAAGCTGATTGTGAAAAGTCATTGCAATTTCATGCCCTGAATGTATATACGATGGGTCACAAAAAATAACGCTGCCAGTGTTGTTGCTGCTGTACACCTTTAGAGTTATCCGGTATTGCGAAAACCGTTTACGGACAAGGTAAGACTGCAGAGCGATATTCGCGCCATCGTGATTCTTATTGACGTTCTTGTAAGTAGATGCCTACCTGCTAGCTGGTCGGGAAGTAGAGAAGCAATACCAATCAATTGCAAAAGTGACCAGCAAAAACGAATGACAGCGCAGCGTATAAAGAGCTGTCATGTTAAATCGCCAAAGCAACCCAACTAAGTTGTTTCGGAATGAAAATAATATACTTTGAGCAAGACAGAACTCCTGTGCTAATAACAGTTGTTTCATTAAAATGAAACAAAATCGGTTGAAGTTTAAACATTTTCAAGCAAACGTTTTAACACGAAAGTGTTTTATGTCGCGGTCGAACACGGCTCCGCTGACGTATTTCCGTCACGGATATGAAACTGTAAAATATACATTGACAGAGGGCAAAGAAAAAAATAGAAGTTCCGTCGCCGGGAGTCGAACCTATGACCCGTCAATCCGCAGCGCGCTGCGAACCGACTCAGCCACACATTGCACGTCCTGCAGCATACTAACGGCTAGCTATTTATATATACCATTTATCGTTGGCAGCACTCAGAGATTGGTGGCACTGCAGCGTGTTTTCGTTATCACTAGCGAGAGGGCGCGAAGGCCGCGCTTTAAAGATCGTGGCCCCGCGCGTTGCGATGCGCGCGCGCCTGCACAGGGCTTGCTCGCTCGCGCGCTTATCTTGTGATGGGAGGTGGTTTGTACGTCTTGTGCCCTCACCGCAAGTTTGCGTGAAGTTGCAGAGAGCACGAAGGTCACATCGCTCACTGCAGCGGCCGCTTTTGCGAGAGGAGCGCGCTGCTCACACCCAAATAAGTTACAACTGCGACAATTAGTTCGCGCTGATCCTGTGTATACTTGTGCGTTCGTTTCTTGCGCCGTCCTTTTTGTTTGAGCAGCACGCTTCAATTGTCGAGCTATGAGAGTTGTTCGTTCGCGCTTATCCTGTGTATGTTTTACTCCTTGCGTCCTTTCTGCTCGAGCAGCGCGTTGCGAGTTTCGAGATGCTTGGCGTTATTCGCGTGACATTACAATTTGTTGCTATAGCATTCATTCTTTCGCCCTTGCGCCGAAACAATGTAGAACAAACGCTCATTTACGTCTGCGAGGACACGTTTCACTTTTGTGTTATACCCATTCTTATGACGGAGGGATAAGCCATGTTTTTTTTCTAAATGGGCGCTTGGTGCTCCATTACATTCGTCTATAATATAACAGATCTGCAAATGTATCGAAGTATCTTAAGATAAAATTGGGAAGCGTGATATCGGATACAATAATTCCGGAAGTATCTTGTATCTGTATCTCAAGGACTTCTTGCCTGAGTATCTTGTATTGTATCGCGATACAATTTCAAAGTATCTTTGCCCAGCCATGCCCCGCTGAAGCTAATGTGGGCATCAAATATTTTTGCTTTTGAGGCTATTTTGAAGCAGCTCGGCCTAATTTTTGCGCATGTTTTTATGCTTTTGGAGCAGCTTGGCGCAGGAAAATGGTGTAGAATAAAAAAAATGGGCGATATACGCGGCTGTCTCAGCACTGACAGTTCAATACAAAGTTTTATAAAAAACTCACAGGATCCCTAATGAGATCGCCTAAGACAACTCGAAGGCGAAAGCCATCTTTTTCTTCTCAGTCGATGTACTGATCCTCCCACGCCCGCCTCCGGAAGTTTTCTGGACCTAACGTGCTTTTTCACTGCCTCAAAGATCGGAGGCACCGCAAGCTCTCTGCACCCATCTTGTTGTGCGCTGCAGCCGTGATCGGCCCACGTTTGACCAAACGACGGTGTCATGTAATGTGACGTCATGATGACGTAATTATGACGCCCCGTGGTGACATCATCACGTGATGTTTTTTTAAATCCCTCGTGTTGTGTCCGCCGACGTCAGCGACAGCAAAATTTCGTGCTTGATGAAGCATATGAGGCTTTCGCCTTAATAAATGTCGAGAAAACGCCCCCATTCAAGCCTCTGTCTTTGCCTGAGCTACTTTCTTGTATGAATGGCTGCAGCAGCATATGAGAAAACACTTACGTCATTGCAATTACTGCAACAAGTACAGGATACACACACGTCTTCATTAGGAATCGCAATAATGTTCAATAAATGTAATATTTTTTTCTGGCATAGCTCTGTTGTACGCACGTGGTCTATTTGTGGTCTATTTTACAAATCATGAATGTTTTCATTCAATTGTTCACGAATTAGGCATACTAACAGTTGGAAGACATTTTCAATGGTTAACACTTTACTGTAGAATAATATGTAGTATGCTATAGATATGCAATCAGTATTAAAATGGCTGGCAGAATGAATCAGTCGCACTAGTAGAAAGAAGGCTCACTCGTGTCTGTTCAGATGCCCTAATGTTCTGTACAGGCTTGAACGCAAGTGACTGCAACTCGCTATGAATATGCGGTGCTTTTTTACGCTTTTCGAGATATTCACAGCGAACTTGAACATACATATACAGTCAACATGCCACTATGGACGAACCAAGCAATCGCCGAGATTGCAGCTCGCAAAACCAATTTCATTCAAGCATTTTGATGATTGACATCAGTACTAGTTAACGGCACTGGAGAGATACAGTGCACTGCGAGGTTGTATTTGAACAGACGAAGCTCACGGACGAAGACAGTCCTGTCGAAACACGGTAATATTTAATTGACTGTTCAGAGCTGAAAAACAAAAAAAGCTAAAGACAAAACTGTAACAGTCAATATACAACACTGAAGACTTAATCGACATGGATTTGCGGAGGCCGTGCTTACCTTATCAATCGCAAGAGAGTTACAGTCGGCAGCATGATTTCCCTGGGGCTAAAGACAATTTCTCTGACGCGCCAGCGGAATTGTCTTTTCTAAATGGATCTCGAGAGAATTAAGCACTTTGACGGGCATGCACATGGTTTTTATTGTCGAGGCCTCTTTAGACTAGACAAGCGCAGGGCGGACACGGATTTTCTCCCTGCCTCGACATTATGCATGCAGTAACAACGACATTACAACCTGCACTTTCAGAATCAGGGAAAAGCAACGCTAACCTGTGTTTAGATGAGTCAGCTTAGTAGCGTAGGGCAATGCTGATGAAAGGAACGTCGTAATTGCATGTTCGTTCTCGGCTTACTGTGACGAAATCACGAAAAGTCGGCAGAGCTGATGAAGAAAATTTCCATTAGACGCAGGCATATTAGCAGCGAAGAATGCAACACATGCATATGTATGTTGTCGTTAACCGAGTGGCACAGAAACACGGGATCCAGGGCTTCTATTACCGTCACCATCAGTGTGCAGAGGGCATGAAAAGAAATATGAGGAAACTTCATGTACGCGCTGCGCGTTCCTAGCCCCGACATATTGTTAACATATAGACAGCATAAGTGGCATCTGCGTTATCTTGCTCTCTTCCCTTGTGTCCGTGTTTGCCCACCTGAACTTTTAGGATGAATCGAAAGTAGGTACGAGATACACATACATGAACCTTAGTAACGCAGTTCAGTTGATGAGTTTGTTGCCAGCCGTAGTTATCTACCTCTAAAACTGGCATCAGACGCAGACAGTGGCGGAGTCAACATACCCAATTACGTTCGGAGACTCGAAAGAAAGACTGTTATATGCTTTTTAGGCGATGACTGATCACTATGCTGCACATGCAGCGGACGGCCAAAGGAGAAACACGGTCGCTTCATTTACCAAGTAGTTGCAATCGTCAGCACGTGTAAGGGAACACGTGCGATGCTTGTAGTGTTTGGTGATGATATGTGATGTTTTATGGCGCAAGGGCCAATTAATGGCTAAAGAGCGCCAGGTCGTGGGACAAAAAGATGTGAGCAATGATTATGGTAAGTGGCTGTATAAGGGCCTTAAAATTCCACGCCCTAAAGGCGGGTAAAAACAGATATCTATTAAAATCATGGGAGTGACATGAAAATGTTTGAACAGATTTATATATATATACAATGAAATTATGGCGATGACGTACGGAGTGAATAGCACGTGTGCCTCCTCAAGTCCTTTGTGTCCAAAGGCCTGGAGGCAAGTGCTTTTCTTTGAGAGAACTACCGCAGCAGCGGCCTCTGTTGAGAAGCCGTGCTGCGGCTGCCTGGAAATATAACATTAAAACTATGTACATCTTTGAGAAAACCGAGGAGTGAATCATATTTAAAAACAGGTTCGCTGCCTATGAACATTGAGGGATGGAGTGGGAGATGTCGGCGGTATGATGGAAAATTCTTTTCTCTGATGGCATCAAGATGGGTGCATTGAAGGAGGATGTGGAGTACAGTGAGTGGCGCGTCGCATTTCTGCAGAATAGGCATTACTGTTTCAGCAGTCACCGCTGCATTAGAAGCATAAAAACTTGGAGGACGCTTGAGCTAATTTGTAACTAAGTGCGTGCTAAGTAGCCTCTTAGAACTCCTGCGCTTGTAGGGAAAGCAAAGGAATTATTCAGCATAAAAGCTCGGTGAATCAGAAGTCGTGACGTTCTGTACCGTACATTACCACGCCACGATGAGTACAAATGAGATACGATGAGAAGCTACGAGCGCGTTTCGTAAATTGATTGCAATATAAAAAATCATCTTTAATAACTGCGATCTCCACTACAGCTTTTGGAGGTGTAACAAGAACTTGCCATGAAAAGTCTCATCTTGATATAGTCTTGAGTTTTTGTCGTCGTTGCTCGTCCGTTGCTTCTGAAAGGTGGACTGTCGTGATGATGTCCATCATCACCTTAACACTTTCCGCTGTAAAATCGCCGATACCGCTCAGGGGTTCTTTAGATTGCATGCTTTTCAAATATTTCAATTAACTTTCCTGCGCTAGATATGCAACCACACAGCGTATGCTGGGTGTACGGGTTCACCATGCTCTGGCTGTGTGCCCATGTCCCCCTTTTTTCTCTGGCATGGAGAGTACTCATATGTCGTAATTTGTTTCCTCATGGTGTGGGTAGAACTGTCATTTTTGTCATGCTTGTGATACTATGGTATATCCAATAATAGTTATAGTAAACTTATTCATTCTCACGAGAATAACGGGTATTTTACAGACATGTATCTACAAGCTTACACGAAGAGCCCCGACAAATGAAAGACCGAGGTCTGTGTTCACATTTTGCTGTTGTCTTTGTTCTGCGAACTGTGAGTATTCCTATACTACCTTGGGCGAATATTTAGAGTATTTTGTGCTGGAACTCTGCTTGAATGATGTGCTGCTCCCTCTGTGTTCTTTTTTTGCGAGTTGTCAATATGCCGTTTGAATCATCTGGGTCTCCGTGCATTTCATTTTAATAAACGTCAATTTGACATGCTATACAGCATGCCGTGAAGGCTCCCGTTATGTCAGCGTCGGTTCATGCGAAAGAAGGAGGAGACAAGTTTCCTAGGAGTGGGTGACGTTTATTGCCACATGTTCATCGTTGCGTGGCCCGGTCCCGATAAGCCACGAGCAGGATGCGGCGCGTGTCTTTTATTCGCTACGCGCGCCTGCGCATTATCGACTTGATCATATGCGGCGCTCGGCCGGACACCACAGCTCCCACCTCTTCTTCATTGAGTTCATCGTCTTCATCACAAAGCATAAACAGCGGGCACTTCACGAAGACAGAGAAAAAAGAATACGAGGCACAGGCACGGAGCTAACAAGTGAAGTTTCACTGAGTCAACATCGCGGAAAATATACACCAGGCATCAAAACAACCATACGAGCAACAAAATCTTATCCTTCGTCCTAGCCTTCGTCACCGTAATCCTTGATGTCCTCATTTTTATGAGCGGAGCTATTAAGCCGGCCGTAAAAACTTTGGTGTCAACAGAAGACCACAGATAGGTTTGCTCCACTACCGAGTCCAGCAGGTGCGAGCATTAAACGAAAACTCTGCTCGGCTAAGTGGAGCACGTAAAACACTGGAAAGAGAGAGAGAAAACGATATATCGAAAGATAGAAAAATACAGAGGAAAAAAGGGAATAAAGGCATAAAATGATAGAAAGACAAAAAAAGAGAAAGAACGAAACAAAGAAGAAAAAGAGAAAAAACAGACAGCAAGACAGAAAGAGAAAGAAAGGGAAAAATAAAGAGAAGCAATAAAAGAGAGCGAAAATAGCACAAAGAGAGAGAGAGAGAAAGAAAGCGAAGAAAAAGAAATAAAGACAGAAAGCGCGAGAAAGAGAGAGAAATAGAGAAAAAATAAATAGGAAGAAATAAATACGAAGCAACAGGTACAAAATAACAATTATAAGAATAATACATCTCGTGCTAGTTGGTTTATCATAACGAGGCGAAAACAGCGCACACTTGACGAGAACGAACAGACGGACACAGGGCACAGGCGTTGACTAATAACCGGAGTTTTATTGCTCATATGCCACAGTAAATATACAGCACGTATCAGCAACAACAAAGAGGCACAGCAAAATGAGCAAAGCCTGACAGATACACACTCAAAGCAGTTTAAAGAGAGAGAACCATGATTACCTAGCCCCATATAGGAAGGCTAACTCTTTACCTAAAAGGGCTATGGAAGGGGCACTGACGCAGCTGTCTTCTAGGTTCATGATTTACTGGGCCTCTACAATTTCTCGAGTAATTTTTTCACTCGACCTGCGCAGTACCCCGGCAAGCAACATGGCCTTCAGGAAGCAAGGGTCACTGTGAAATCACGTCTTCTAACGAAAGAGCAAGAAAGAGAAGAAAGAAAGAAAAAATTCGGCAGATCCCACGTACCGTGGGAGTCGATGTTATGCGAAGCATGCGGCGGGAAGGTGAATGTGGCGTAATTTTTTTTATTGAGCGACACGTCACAAAATGACGCTAAAGATTTGTATAAATTTTATACGCACACGTATATGTTGAACAGCCGCACATGTGTTATATAACCAGTTGTTTACGGTTGGGTAACGCTCCCAACGGCAACGAGGGTATAACCAACACCAGAAGCGGTAAGCTGATATGTAGCGCTTATACTTGTCCCTTATGATGGAGAACGCACGCATGTTTCACGAACCCGTCTGCATGTGCGGAAGTTATTGACAGTTCTTGAACAAGGCCATCACCGTGATCAGTGAGCACCAGTAGCTGGTCATGACGTGTTATAGGATCCGGTCGTGATCGCGGTGACGAGGGGTCCATGTGTAGTGAAGTATGTGGTATAGAAGAGCTTTTGGAATTCGTGGATGCCTCGGTCATTTCGTCGATAAATTGTAAGTCGATAGAGCCGGTGACATGTCGGAACCTGAGGCCACCCTTCGCGTTGGTGAGGTATAGGCCGTCGAGGCTGGTAGGCCTGGATAGTGTTACGTAGACCAACATCAGTGGGTGGCGGTTGTCGTATTCGTAGACTACCTGGGCGTATGTGGCCTACCTTGCCTAGTCTACAAAGCGGCTGTCAATCAATCTGGCGTCATTCTCGGTCAGCATGAGGCCATCGCCCAGCCTCGTAAGAAATGAAGAGAACACTGCTTCATTCTGTAGGACGAAGTGCACTTTACGGTGCGGTGATGTGGATATCATATGTAACTTTCGTTAATGCATTCCCCCGGGGTCAAACAATGCTCCACTATAGCTTGCTGAATCATAGGAATACAAATGTAGTGTTTATTAGACTGCTATAAAAGCGGAGCCAACACTGGAAACACATACGTTAATCTGATATGACGCCTCTATCGTAGGAGTACACATCGTAGGAGTATCATGTAGCTTTCTTGTAAAAAAGGTAGCAAGCACAACAACCACAATTGACGTTGCACCGCTAGTACGCCTGCGTAGGCTGTTTTTCCAAAGCAGTTTACAGACTTGACGTGGCTCAGTGGTAGAATACCTGAGTGCCACACAGGAGGCTTGGGTTCGATTCCTGCTGGGATCCTAATTTTCATTCTCTCCATTTGTCAAGTCAACGCTGCCGATGTTGGTTTTTCTTAACGCTCTCGCATTTAAGTTCCCAATGCTTGTTCTCGCCGTTCCTGGGTAGACATGAACAGTCAATCACCTGTGGCGCATACCCGTACACCACGGACCGTGGCCAACGGGTATGTGCCACACGTGTCTAGTGGAAAGGGTTTGACGACGTACCCGACAGGATTTTCAGATTATTCATGCCATGACCCGACAATCATATTCGTCAAATCCTATTACCCTCCGACGTAAATTTTGGTGTACACTAGGTTATGGAGGCGATCATGAGAGCACCCAGACGTAGGCGGCTAGATAGATAGATAGATAGAAAGATAGATAGATAGATACGTAGATAGAAACGCTCAAAGTGCCAGAGGTTCGCTAAGAAATGCTTCGCATTTAAAATTGGGGAGGGGCGAAGCATGTAGGGAAGGGCGTTCCAGCTCCACTAACGTAAACCTGTGGAGGGGCGAAGCATCCAGTCTGCGCCGGTGTTTCCCACCGCAAAATCACTGCTAATGGGCAATGCGAGACAGAAGAAAGATGAGACAAAGAGACCCACAGTCCGCTTTTAGTTAATGTGGACGCTGCGAATCTTTATTGTTCAACTACGCGCAAGCGAAATCTCCCACCGGCACTACATTGCAGGTGAAGATTCAGTGCCTATATATACGGCGTGGCCAGTGAACGGTTGTGCAGCGCGAGCGGTCGGTTTTTTTCAATCAAGAAACTCGCTAGCAGACACTGCCAGCGTCGTCGTTGTCTTTCGCGGGAGAGGGCGCGTTCTCGTTCCTTGCGAGCTGACAGTTCAGCGTTCATCGCAGACAGAGCGTTTTCATAGTCAACGCGTGCCGTTCGCTCTCTCTCGCCACATGGCGAGCGCTGAGGTGGTGCGCTCAAGCAAATGAATCGTCACGGCAGCAGACGATGATGCACGCCGACTCGCCGAGACCCTAAGGTGCTTGGCCCCTAAAATAAGGAGAAACAGGGAAGGCCACCCAACGCTGCTCTTCCTTCAGGCTTGGCACCATTAGTACGAAGCCGCCGTAGTTTCTTTTAGATGCGAAGTATCTTATGGCGGAGTTCAATCCGGTGGTGGTGGTGGTGGTGTGCGGCGTGACCGCCCTTACTGCGCATGCCCATACCCTCTCCACGCACCTTCTCCCCTCCCCCTTTCCACTCTTCCTCTGAAACGCGGGCTAGACATGCCGAAATTCTCTCCTGCGCAACGCCGCGATGAGCACCAGCTCATGCGCGTCCCCTCCCCCATCTCTCCTCTCCTACGCTGGCCCCCTCTCGCACACCTGCCAACTACGTTCCCCGCTCGCCCTGTGAGAATTAACGGCCAGGCTAAAGGAAGACAAGACGCGCGTAGCGTTGCTCTTCGCGTACCACGACGCGAGGTCGGTAGCATGCCCAAAGAACGCCAACGGAACGCGATCGTGCAAGTGCTCCGTCTTCGCATCGCCTCATGGTCCCCTTTAGCGGGAGATGGTGTAATATTAAAGACGACAGTCTTTCTTGGGGAACTTATGCCCCTGACACACGGGCAAAAGTAAAGTGCTTTGAAGTAAACCACTTTTGTCGCCCAAAGGGACCATTTTCAGAAAGGAGTTGCGCCGATGACACACGGCACCGGACTAGTGCTTCAGGTGGTTCCTCAGAAGAACGCTGAAAATAAATGGCGCTTCTTCTGCGAGCGATGTATTTTTAAAAAAGCTACGCATGTGGATCACTTTTAGCGCTACCAGAACTCGAAAACGTTTGTTTTTAATGTTTGACGGCTTATAATATTGCGCACGTTCGTATATTTTTTTCTTTTTTTTTGCATTTTAGCAGCGACCTCGATTGGTTTTGCAACTATGAACTGTCGGTGTTTTGGTACCCACGTTCTTGCCGTCCTTTCTCACGTTTGTGTCAAAGTGCCGGCGTGCCGCGTTTTATTCATAGCGTTATTCACACAACTGTGATCACGTGATGGATTAGCGCAGTAATTAGCGATAGCGATAAAGGAAGAGTTGCGGTAATCCTGACGCTTGTTGCTCTCGGATTTCTTGATGGTTAGATTAACGCAGCGCAGGCGAAAGTCAAACGACTACTCGCCAGAGTCTTTACAAAAGAGCGCAGAGACGCGCCTTCACATTACAAGAGCGAACAAATGCATACAACAGAGGCGACCGAAGCCAGCGCACACCCGACGCGCTTCTGGCTAAGCGTTCTTGTGGGACGTGGACCGCGTATGGCAAGCACGCCGATGAGCGTCCCTTGCAGCGCACCCGCAGGTAGCGTGGAGTCGCGTGTTCCTCGATAAGCGAGTTGACCTTGCAGATCGGGTTTTGCAGGCACAGTGATGACAACACACATTGAAGACACCAACGTGGCGGCGCCAGTGACGTGATGCGGGCGTGCGAGAGTGTAGTTACTGTAAACACAAAGAACACAAGCGTGACGCGCGCGACGACACACAACGTGTGGGTTTGACAACCGGCGACAGCCCGCACTGTGCCACTGTCAACACCAACGTGGCGGCGCCAGTGACGTGATGCGGGCGTGCGAGAGTATAGCTACTGTAAACATTTACTGTTTAACAAATCGCTTCACTACTGGAAATGAACACATTTTCTCTGAAGAAATCACGGGGCAACCTAGCGTTGTGACACGCTTTCTTCTATTGATCAGCTCTGCACACTGTGTGCGAGAGTACTCCCTTACTGCCCGAAAAGTAGATGCGGGATCTGCTTTTCGGAAAAGAACCTTTGCCAGAAAGGAGTTACTCCTTTGTCGTGTGTCACTGCGCCTGAACGCCTTTCCGGAAGATGTCCCCTAGTCTAAAGGACTTTAGAGTGCCCGTGTGTCAGGGGTATTAAACGCAGAAATTTTGGTCTTTCTTTCTGTCTGTCCTTCTGTTTGTCTTTCTGTTTGTCGGCACGTCCCTCGATTCAGCCACTCGGCCAAAGTTGAACCACTTGCACAAGGGCCAGCCATCGTGAACGGCTCACTAGGTTCATACTTGTGTACATGGTTGATCAAAAAGCAAACATTACGCATGTCTGAGGCGCAACATCACTAGGTAAGTATTAGGTGGTGTGTTCCTTTAATAGAAAATACATAGGTACGTAATTCTAGAGACCCTAGTTTCTTAAGCTGCGCTGAAAATGCGACTGCGCTGAAACTTGGCTTCCTCCGTGCCCTCTGCGCGAGCTCATTGTTGTGTTTCGGTTTCAGTTCAGTATTGCACTGTACGAGTGCCATGGGGTGCCGCTCTGGCATTCCTGCTTTACCCAGGCGACGTGAATATAAAAGATTGTGTGGAGAGTACTCGTTGAGTGCGGACGTTTCTTCTGCTTCGGCGCTTCGCGCCAAACCGCGTGTTCGGGCTGGCTGGCGTCCCCGCCGGACCGCCGGTCTTGCCTGCTGCTGCGCCGGGACTACCAGCCCGCAACACAGCATTCACGTTTCCCGACGTATTGCCAGATGGCGTTCATATCTCACGCAGCGCCTCTTCTATCGTCTTTAGACGACATTTGCAGCGAAGCACGCAGATACGCGGCCAATTTTTCTTTGAATCAGTCTCGTTGCCTGTACCCTCCCCTGCGACTCAAATGTGGGCCTTCCCGTCGTCTTGAAAGTGGAAGCGAGGGATTCTATTTCCTTTCATTCTGCGCAGCGCGGCCCTACGTTTATGTAGTTTCGAAGTTTATATGCCCGCTTGAGCTTTTCTTTATTTTGCACTCGTTGTAACGATGTATCACGAAGCCTTTATGGACCAGGGGTCTTGAACTCACCCACAGCTAGCGGACCGCGGCCTCGAAACATACTCCTGCAAAGGCCGGGAAAGTGAAGGAAGTTAGAGCGGGGGGAGAGGACTTCGAACAAAAGGTCAGGTAACATTTGGAATTGATTTTTATTCAAGTGTACAAAGTTACACTATGGAAAGAAACGACCAAATGCATTAATCTAAGACGGGGTCCTACCACCTGAAACTACAGTTTACGGACAAGCACTGCCAACATAAAACGAAAGTGATGATGGATAGATGGATGCAAAACTTTATTGAAAGCCCTGAGGTGCACGACTCGGCGCGCAGTGGGCCTCTCCCACGTTGGGAAAGTCAGGCCAAGATGTAGATTGTAAACTTGTTCCAAAATTAATGTTCAAGATATGGTGACCGCATGAGTGCTTCACGGAAAAACGACTGCTTGAGACCATTCACGCCTGTGTAGCTTACCCGAACAAAGCGGAATTAAAGGTGAGACGACAGGTTGAGTCCCTTTTCACGGCAAGCAACATGGCCTTCAGGAACCAAGGGTCAGTGCGAAACAACGTCTTGAACCAAAAGGATTCGAAGAGAAACCTGTCCATCGGCTTTGCCTAACGAGTTCCTTTCTGGTTCGGACAGCTGTCCATTACGGATTGAAGGTTCACGAAAATACTTATTGACGAATAAAAAAAAGGGGGCGAAGACAGTCATGTGCGGGCCAGGCCGCTAGCAAAAAGTCCGTGGGCCGTAGCTTTAAGGCCTTTACTATGGACAGTGAAGGTCGCTTTTGCCTTGTACATTTTATATATAGTTTATCTCTCTTTGGGCAATGTTACTTACAATTCTAATAAGGCCTGTTGTGCGCACACGAAGTTATATCTTCCGCTTATATTCTTATCAAGTACTAATAGTGAAGACCCCATAGGGTGTCGTACAGCTCGCAGTGTCTTCCTTTGTGTCGCGACGACGCGTCAAATCTCGCTAGATTTTTTAGGGGCGAAGCTCCTTAAGGCGGCACCCGTTCGTCCCTCGTCGTGGTCGTAGTAGTGAGTAACAAGTCTTACGCTTTGACCTCCAAGGTGGTGCCGGTGGGAGATTTCTCCTGTGCGTTGTTGAACAATAAAAAATTCGCAGCGTGCGCGTTAACTAAAAGCCGAATTCTTCTGTCTCTCATTCCCCATTAGCAGCCATTGGCATGTTCCAGTAGGAAACGTTAGTAGAAGTAGAAGTGTAAGTGTTAGCTAAAAGCCGACTTCTTCTGTCTCTCATTGCCATTAGCAGCCATTGTTTACCTCCAAGGTAGTGCCTGGTGAGATTTCTCCTGTGCGTGATTAAACAATAAAAATTTTGTTCAAAACACCGTTGATTGATGAAATAAACCAACGAAAGACGCCAGATGTTTTGTAAAAGCAGAACGAAAGAACGCCAGATGTTTTTCTTAAAGTGTAGTATTAGTAGTTGCATGTAGCCACCTCGCCCGATCGTCAACGGGCGAGGTGGACCGGCAACGGCGCGAGGACCCTGCCGTACGAGAGTTAAATCACACTAAAAGACATACTTTGCGGGCGATACACTCTAGTGAGCTTTCAACTTTTCGTCTTAATGTACATGATAAAGAAATTATTTCTACGAAAAACGCAAGGCACACCTTGAGCAATATGTTTGGTTTTGGGACGCTAAATGGAACCATGAGGCGATGCGAAGCCGGAGCACTTGCACGATTGCGTTCCGTTGGCTTTCGTTGGGCATGCTACCGACCTCGCGTCGTGGAACGCGCGTCCTGTCTTCCCTCTAGCCTTGCCTTTAATTCGCACAGGGCGAGCGGGGAATGCGGTCGCTCTTGGCGCTCTTTCGCTCGGGAGCGGACTTCTTCCTTGCATTTCACCGATCACAAGTGATAATGAAGGGACCACGTAAACCAACAGTACAATAAAAGTTTGATGTTTAATATATACACGATGTTTCACACTCTTTATATTATGTACTGGGCGCATTTCACGGAAGAGTTTCACGGTTTACAGATGATTCCCTCCGTAGCTTCGCCCCACTCATCATCATTCACCCCGTGGATATGCTGTGATTTTTTTTAACCATACAAAAGCTGAAATAAATGCACCACCCCGAATCGGCGTCACAACCCGAACCTGGTTGTGAAGGTGAAGAATGAATAACTCAAGCCGATAAAAATGCAGCCCTTCATTGTGCGAGCCTGTGCCCAGAGAAAAAGTGACACTTGGAGTAGTAGTTTAGCGGTGAGTACAGTGGCCGGTTGTTGATAATGTAATTTTCGGCGGAATACGTCGACTTTTAAACTGCATGACCGGACATTGGGGTGTTATCGTTGACGCTCGCGTTAGCTTCACGACAAACTCAAACGCTCGCGTCATGCTCGCAGTCTTATCGGACCAGTTTAAAACTATAAAGGCTCGTTCACACCTAGGACTAGCACCGCTCGCGCTACAAGTTAGTCGCAAAGCGACTGGTCTAATGGTCGTAAATGACAGCTTTGGTCGCACAGCGACTGCTTTGGCTCAGTCACTCGCTGCTCGATTTTCAAGTCGCGCGACTGCAGCCGCAAAGCTCTGTACCAATCACATCCGCAGGAACAGGACGTCAGCTTATTAAATGCGAAGCATTTCTTAGCGAACCTTATGCACTTTGAGCGTTTCTATCTATCTATCTATCTATCTATCTATCTATCTATCTATCTATCTATCTATCTATCTATCTATCTATCTATCTATCTATCTATCTATCTATCTATCTATCTATCTATCTATCTATCTATCTATCTATCTATCTATCTATCTATCTATCTATCTATCTATCTATCTATCTATCTATCTATCTATCTATCTATCTATCTATCTATCTATCTATCTATCTATCTATCTATCTATCTATCTATCTATCTATCTATTTAGCCGCCTGCGTATGGGTGCTTTTGTGATCGCCTCCCTAACTTTGTGTTGACCGAAATTGGCATGGCAATAAAATCCTGTCGGCTAAGTCGTCAAACCCTTTCCTCTAGACACGTGTGGCACATACCCGTTTATCATGGGCCTTGGCGTATGGGTATGCGCCACAGGTGATTGACAGTTTATATCTGCACAGGAACAGTGAGAACAGACAATGGTAATTTAAATGCGAAAGCATTAAAAAACGGACATCGGCAGCTTTGACCAGGCGAATGCAAAGAATAAAAACGGGATCCCAGAAGGAATCGAACCCAAGCATTTTGCGTGGCTATCAGCTATACTACCACAGAGCCACGCCAGGCGTAGAAACTGCTTTGGAAAAACAGCCTATGCAGGCGTAACGTTGTACAACGTAAATTGTGGTCGTGGTGCTGAGTATTAAATTTTATAGGAAATCAATAAACACTATATATATATATATATATATATATATATATATATATATATATATATATATATATATATATATATATATATATATATATATATATATATATGTACTCCTACGATACAGGCGTCATATCAGATTAAGCTCTGTGGTTCCTGTGCTGGCTCCGCTTTTATAGCAGTCTAATAAACATTACATTTGTATTCATATGATTTAGAAAGCTATATTGAAGTGTTGCTCGACCACGGAGGAATGCATTAACAAAAGTTACGTACGATATTGACATCATTGCACCGCAATGTGCACATCGTTTCAATAAGACTGACGTATGTGCTATAACATGAGTGCTGACGTTACGTGCCTGGTAAGCCCACAATGTAGACATAACTACTAGACTTACAAAAACACGTCGATTCACATACTAACGCTTTGCTCAAAGTCATAAAATACAGCCTAAAAGTACTTGCTGACTGCTTCGAATGAAAACGATTCCCACAAGACTTGGGATCTGCCGATGTCTTTACGGAGCAATGACAATGCAGGTTATATACTGGTAGATGTAAATTCTGTGTGGCGACGAATATAAGTCGCAGGCAGGCTGTGGTCACCTTGAGCCGGTTTCGTGGTCGCCAGTCGCAAATGGTGGCGTGACTGGTGATAGTCGCAGATGTCAATGAGCACTAAGGCCACAATGCGTTAGTTCGCATTCACACCTGCGGTTCTGGAATTCGTCCGATCGATTCAATCACGTATGTTCTTGCAGAGCCAAGTCTTAAAAAGACCGGTTGCAAAGAGACGCAAGTAGTATGTTTAAAAGCGACTGTTTTTTTTATTAAGCACTCACTCCTCGATTCTGCAGTTTCGCGACCGCAAATTCGAGCACCGAGTAAAAAACTCAGTGTCCCTTGTGCACTCACCTAAGACGACTGGAAGGCGAGGGCCATGTTTTCTTCTCAGTCGATGCATTGTTCCGGCCCCGCCATCCTGCGAAAGCGTTCTGCACCTAACGTGGTTTTGCACTGTCTCCAGGATCGGATGCGACTCACTTGGGTTTGCACTGCCTCCGTGATTGGCCCACCATTGACCGAGCTACGATGTCATATGATCACGTCATCATGGGACATAACGATGACGTCATATGGTGACGTCACCCCGTGATGATTTTTTTGCATCACTTGTGTTGACGCCGCCGACGCGGGACGCCGGTCAATTTTCGCGTATCCTGAGGCATCTCAGGCCTTCGCCTTAAAAGCAGTCGCTTTTAGACCAAATGCTAGCTTATGCAACCAGTAACTTTGCAACTTCAAAGTGCAGAAACATTTGCGACCGCCTCGGTCGGGCGACTTCGCGAGTACCAGGTGTAAAAGGGTACTTAAAGCATCGTATAAAGAGGCCCTTACCGTCAATGTGATCACACAGGCACTTTGAGAACCGAAACAGGCTGCATTTCTGGACCCGTTTAATTGACTTTCGCTACGTAATGCGCATTTACACGCCTCCGGGAGCATTCATTGCACCGGGTCCGCGTGAACCTTTTGTGCCATACACACTTGGTAGCAATCGCTAAAGGCTAATGTAAAAACTATTCATCACAGATAATCAAATTATCATTTTAATAAATATGCAGTGATTCGATCTAAAGCAGGGAATGTCTCCTAAGAAATCGAGACGAGCCAGCCAAGCAGGGAATGTGCTTTGGCCGACCGGCTCTTAAAATAGCGGCATTGCGCCGTTTGCGCTCGGTTGCGGCACTGTCACTTCGTCGGTGCTTATGGTTTCGTTATCGGCCTCATGCGGACCGCTGGCGCGAGTGACGCCCCGTCGAAGGGCACCGTCAGCGGGAAGTATAATCAGCGCCATGTGGGACACATTTCGAGCCAGGTCGTCACCGAGGGGTTCCTGCAGAAGCTTCCACGTGAGCACCAGCAGAATGGTGGTGGTCAAGCTCAGGGTTGCACCAGACAAGAGCAAACCGCGCTTGAAGTGGGACAGGCGCCGCAATGGGCCCATGCGCTGACCCGACGCGGCGGCGTTGACGACAGCGTCCACGGGCAGGGCGAGAGACTCGTCGCCTTTTCCCTGCAGGAGCATTCAAAAACATCGGTGACGTGACTGCACTGTCTTTACCATTACATTGCTTACAGAAAACGAGGGCACGCGTGACGAACCGTCGTGGCGGCTCAGTGGGTAGGGTGCTCGGGTGCTGAACCTAAAGACGCGGGTTCGTTCCCGGCCGCGGCGGTCGCATTTCGAAGTGAGACGAAAGGTGCGTGTGTACTGTGCGGTGTTAGTGCACGCTAACAAACCCCAAGTAGTCGAAATTATCCGCAGCCCTCCATTACGGCCTCTTTCATAGCCTGAGTCGTTTTGGGACCCATAGACCAACAAACATATGCGCATGGGTTGTCTGCGTGTTCTGATGTTTGTTGATGTATCACGCTACTACAACTTAAAAGGTGCCCAGGTGTCCTCGGATTACTCCGAGGACACCTGGGTACCTTACGATTCCCTACAATTCGCCTTTGTCGTGTATGCGTCCAGCATGGCCGATTCTACGAAAGGCCCATCATTATTTGAAAGGCTGGTCTTCTCCCGTTAGTGTTGCCGGCAGCCTCAAAACGATTTGTTTACTATTGGTTGGTTTAATATTGGTTGGGCGATTGGTTTATTATAGAAGTTGCAAGGCAAGCTTAGAAGCATTTGTTGTAGATCAATCTGGTACATGACCAAAAAAGGTTGCAATGAAAAGTGCGGGAAGCTTGCATTAAGTCGCGCAAAACTTGGCACAGCGAAGCCAATCGATCCTGAAGTCGTTAGGCTAACGCTGGTTGCTGCTGTGTTGTAACTGGTTGTTACTAAGTTTTGATATGTTGTAAGTAGGGTTTGTTATCTTGTAGCTAGGTTTGGCACGTTTTAAGTATGTTTTGCGATGTTGCAAGCAGGTTTTGCTTGAGGATCGACCATTTCTCTGTTTTTTTTCTGATTATTTTCTATTTATTTCTCTCTCTCGCCTTTTGTTTCTGTTTCTTGCTTTTTTCTATTTTTCGTCCTATTTCATCCCTGCCGTTCTATCTCACTCTATTTCTTCCTCCCTCTTTCGTTGATCTTCTCCCTTTCTTTTTCTGGATTTCTTCCTCTCTATTTCTCTCTTTCTTATTATTTCTGTGCAGCGCTTTACTCTCTCTCTCCCATCCTCCTTTCCCTCCTCCTCACCATCACGTCTCTCTTGCTCACACACACGTCCCATTCCTTCCCCCTTTCCACACTATACTATACAAGGCTATGCTGTGCTCAGCTAGTGTGCGTGGATAGTTGACTGGTTAGGACGTTCGCCTGCGGATCGAGGGTACACGGCTTCAAATCCCGCCTCGGGAAGAATTTTTTTGCGGCATGATTTTCTCTTTCTTTATATTTTTATTTCTCTCAGTCTGTTTTTCTCTCTCTTCCTTTTTTATCTCTCTATGTACTCATCTCTCACACATCAGCGTTATTACAGGCCATGCCGGAGAAATAGGCCCACGTGTTCTGGGAGCGAAGCAGAAGGTGAAGCAAAGAACGAAGTTGAAGTTGAAATTTATTTGCATCATCATCATGAGAGGTAGAAGAGGACGACCACCGGCGAGTAGTGGGATCTGCCCAAATTCCGTGGCACATACCCGTTCTCGATGATGATAGTTTTCGGTCCCGACAGACATTTCACGGCGAGCTCAAACAGCTTCGCTGCTAAAAGTAACGCACGGACTAAGCTGGACATTGTTTAGCTCTCTCGCTAAACAATTTCTTTCCCGGTGCTTCGCTACACACACACTAAGAGATGCGCGGAAAAATAAAACAAAATAGCTAAGACAAAATTCATCACTATCACCAAGAAAGAAGAAAAGGAACCGCATTCTCATGCAGTGACAATAAATGACGCTGACACATCGCTCACCGAATTTCCTTATATACGTACCCTCCGCAACTTCCACAGCATCAGTACTGTTCAGGAGTTTGCCTCTATCCGCTAAAAGAGATTCACGCGTGCACGCATTGCAGTGATTCGGCAAGTGCGAGTTGATCCCATTCCTAAGAGACAGCGTGTGCTTTCGCAAGCCATCATTTACACCATGCCAGTTTCATCGTAGTAACTTTTTCTAGCGCACACTGACACACGGACAAAGAGAGGGAACAACACCAGCGCTACTATCAACAGAAGGCTTTATTCAGCAAAGGAAAACATACATATACCGACCCCATCGCATTTGGCGATGCATTGGTGCGAGGCACGCTTTTCAGATACAGTAATTCTGTTTAGGCACCGTGATCGCACCACACGAGAGCTCGCAGAGGCATATCACATCCACATCAGGGAGTCATCTTGTATCAGCCACCCGTCATTAACTATATCTGAAAAAGAACTGACGCTTCTGAAAGAAAGGAGTAGCAGCAGATATGGGTCGATAGCTCCGGACATTGCACCTACGACGGTGCGCATGGGCAGCGGGTGACAGGGTCGGTATATATATATGTTTTCCTTTGCTGAATAAAGCCTTCAGTTGGTAGTAGCGCTGGTGTTGTTCTCTCTCTTTCTCCGTGTGTCAGTCTGCGCTAGAAAAACTTATTACGATGTATCTGTACCAACTAGCTCGCCTTTTAGTATTAGTCCATGCTAGTTTGTCTGTTGTACACGCTGCTTTAACCTAAATAACCCTGTAGGGAACTCCGACAGAACAATGAAAAAAAAAAACACTTTAGATGTTTCATTACATAAGCGGCACTTCTAACCACCGAAATGTCTTCGTACGTTAAGCTGCTGAATACTGTGCGGTAAACTGTGGCCGATATTTGAGGTACTTGAAGAAAGAGGCTGAATGTTTTACGAGTGAGACCGATAAGTCAATTTATCACACACGGTAAAAATAGTCAGCTTTGTAACGTCAACGCTAGCATCGCGTTATTTCCTATCGTCAAACTGCAATGAGTAAACGGTTAGTATCTGCCACACGTTAAAGATTATGTTAATTCTTATGGCTCTATTGAAATGGCTAAGTATGCGCAGTAAATTCGCCCATTGATGAGTATGCATGCATCTGCGGTGTTTATGGTGTTTTGTGCTTCGCAATGATATGCTGCACTTCATTTACGCCTTTATTTCTTTCTGAGGACGTCGGCTTATATAATAATAATAATAATAATAATAATAATAATAATAATAATAATAATAATAATAATAATAATAATAATAATAATAATAGTAATAATAATAATAATAATAATAATAATAATAATAATAATAATAATAATAATAATAATAATAATAATAATAATAATAATAATAATAATCAATCAATCAATCAATCAATCATTTATTTATTTATTTAACGTGCCCAGGAACAACCGTAAGGTCTTTGTGCAGGCGCACGCAAAAAAAAAAACAATAAAAATAAACTATACAATACAGACAGTCTTCAGAAATAAAAGAGCAAATACACGTAGACAAAGGGAAATGAACACAAAAGGGGAGGAGTAAAATAAGACAACACGAGAAATATTGAAGGGGAATGAAAAATTAGATTGCATATATACAACTATGCGGAAAGACGGAGAAGGGAAGACTTTGTACATTGTGCCATACTATGTCAAAACAGTACAAAGCTCGGATAAAAACAATGATTGTGGACTATGAAAAATGTCAAGATCAAGAAAATTGACATTATAGAGACTTTGTATTCTGTGAACGGTAGAGTGTTGGAAGAAGCAGGCGGGTACATGAAACGGTCTGTTCTCTCTGGTTAACTTACGCGGAATTCGAAAATTAACACAATTGAGAAGTGCAGGGCAGGATATGATACCGTGGACTAGCTTGTAAAGAAACAAGAGATCAGAACGATTTCGTCGGCAGTGAAGTGATGGCAATGATAATAATTCAGCAGTATTTGAACGAGATTTTTTAGCAAAGCGATGGTTATATATGCTAAGGAATTTTTTCTGGACTCGTTCAATGGTGTTACCGCTGGATTGAGCAATGCCATTCCATATCACGGACGCATACTCCAGTTGAGGAAGACATAGCGCGGTGTACAATTTTCGGAAGGGCATAGGAGAACGGAATTCTCTAGACAATCTGCAAACACAGCCTAGGGTGCGAAGACCCCGCAAAGCAACACGCTTAGCGTGAGCAGAAAAGTTTAACGTGCTATCAACAACAACACCAAGATCACTGATCTCATAAACCTTGCATAAGGACACAGAATTGACAGAGTATTGAAATGACACGCTAGATGTTTTGCGAGTGATAGACATGAATTTTGTCTTCGAGGCATTCAGAGAAAGGTTATTAGCGTTGCACCATTCGGAAAAAGAGCGCAAATCTGACTGCAGCAAGCGACAGTCGTTAACTGAATGAATTTCCTTAAAAATCTTGATGTCATCGGCATACAAGAGGAAAGAAGAATTACGAATGGCAAAAGAAACATCATTAACGTAAATTAAAAATAGGAGTGGGCCTAATACTGACCCTTGAGGGACCCCACTAGTCACTTTATACAAAGAAGACGTTTGGCCATTTACCGCTACGTAACAGTATCTATTGAGCAGATAGCTCTGCAGGAGATTCACAACCGACAAGTCAACATCAAATTGCGCAAGTTTAACCATAAGCAGTGTGTGGCTGACTACGTCAAAAGCCTTGCTCAGGTCACAGTAGAGTACGTCAACCTGTCCTCTCTGAGAAATAGGTGTGGAGATCTGCGTCATGAAACTAGCAAGATTTGTGGTAGTTGAGCGGCCAGCGAGAAAACCATGTTGATTAGGAATCAATGAGCTTTTAACACTAAAAGACAATATTTTGTGAAGAGCCAGCTCGAAGATCTTTGATGTGGCACATAGTAGAGAAATCGGGCGATAATTAGAAACATCTGTTTTAGAGCCCGACTTAAATACTGGGAAAACACGAGCAGTTTTCCACATGCTAGGAAATGTGGAAGTGTCCAGGCAGTTATTAAATATCGTAGTCAGTACTGGGACAAATATACTACTATAAGCTTTTAGTATGGCGGAGGGGATGCCATCTGGGCCACATGATAAGGATGGTTTTAAGCACTTAATGCATTCGCAGATAAGATTTTCATCCAGCGACAAAGCACTGGGTGAGCGAACTGCCTTAGGCTGTCTGATATCAGTGCTAGAGTCTGAGGCCTTATAAACGGATGAGAAATGTGCGGCAAAACAGTCAGCGACGGCATGCACTTCTACCCCATTTGAGTCTAGTAGTCTGAAAGACTCTCCGCTTTTGCTGGACCGTTTACGTACATACTTCCAAAACTCAGCTGGCCTGTCAGAAGCGCTTTTTTCTAAGAATTCAATATACGAACTATGATCCCGTTTATATAGGCGTTTAGTGAGAGTTCGAAAAAAGCTGAACTCTTCCTTCCACTCGCTCGATGGAGAACATTTAGATTTCCTGTGTGCGCGATCTTTATGCTTCAGTGCACTGATAAGTTCAGATGAGAACCAGTGGGGATATTTACGTTGTTTATGTGTGTATTGGGGAATAAAATTACGCATGCTGCTCAGTACAAGCTCCGCAAACTGATCAACCTGGTCATCAACATTCGGTTTGTCAGTAACCTGTGACCAGTCAACGGTGGACAAGTGATGATAGAGGCCCGTGTAATCACCTCGCTTGAACGCAAATCTTGGAGATTTGTTTACGTAACTGCTGTAGCTCGTTGTTTCGGCTGATGCAGATAATCTTACGTTAAGTGGTGGGTGGAATTTGTCCGGACGTACAAGAGAGATGTTGGAGCGGGAAACTTCAAGGGGTTGATCGTTTGACACACACAGGTCTAAGACGTTGCCACTGGAACTGACGACTGAATTATGTTGCACTAGGGAATTAAACGCCAGAAAGTCCAAGAGCAGGCGGCACTTTTTCTCTGTGAAATGATTGTAATGAGAATAGGTAAGCGTGCTCCAGTCAATTCCAGGTGCATTGAAATCCCCAAGAACAATAATTCTGTGCCCACTATGAGAAGATATCACAAGTTCAATAGAAGACATGACATCGTGAAACGAGGCAGGGGAAATGCTGGGCGGTAAATAGAAGCATCCAATCAACAATTTTTCACGGCGCTCAAGGTTGATTTCTAGCCAGATCGATTCTTCGATAGTTTCTAGGTCTTTCCGTCTAACGGATTTCAGTGAATTGTCAATGGCAATCAGCACGCCACCGCCTTTCTGTTTGGTTTCACTGAAATCTCGGTCACGGCGGAAGGTGGTGTAGGTCGGGGGAAAAAAGTCCGATGAGGGAATTTCAGTGCCGAGCCAGGTTTCAGAGATAGCAATAATAGGAAAAGCAGACGAAAGAACATTAGAGAAAAACTCGAGTGTCTTGGTACGCAGACCCCGAGCATTTTGGTAGAATATGTCTACGTCACACGGCACTTTGGATTCCAGTCACTATCTCAGAGGGATGAAGCATGTCATCGCGCAGCTCCCCACGAAATGGCTTGAAGAGGCATCCGAGGGGCCACATCGAAGGGTCATTCAGGCGTTGTAGTGTTTCCTCGTCAACTTCAATATAGAATGAAGAATATGACTGGAACTTTGTTTGAAGTCGCCGGCAGGAGATGGGAGACAGATCCAATGAAGCAATATGTTTCTTAATGTCAGCAGTAGTGGTGTCCGGGCTCAGCTTCGTAACAAAAATGGCCTTTGGCCATTGTGGCCTTTGTGGCCGTTGAGCTACAGATATAGTGGATGTTTTCATAACTCCAAACGAGGCGGGTTTCTTCTTTCTTTCACCCTCAGTCACCGCTGCAGAAGAGGCTGTCACAGGCATCACACTGACACGCTCCGACGTGTCTACGTCAGCTGGCGGCGAAGTCGAAGATGAAAGAATTTTGGAGAGGGGTTGTTCGGAGAACGCAGGTTGCTTGGAGGTCACAGACGGGTCAACGGTCACGTGCGCTGGGGGTTTCACAGGTGCCTTCACTGCCACGGCGGCCGTGCGGCGCGTCAGCTCCTCACGCAGGAAGCGGACCTCTGCACGAAGGGAGGCGACCACGCGAGCTTGTTGTTCAACACCGCGGGAATGATCCTTACGGAGCCGCTCGTTGTCTTCGCGTAGTTGGGATACCTCGTCGCTGAGGAACGAGATTCCCTCCAATGCGTCGAGGAGGAGGCGGCGCAGCCCGGCGAGTTCGTCACCCGGAGGGGTACACGTGGAGAGGGAACTGCAATGCTCACCGCTGCACCCCGACGAGTTGCTTTCGCTAGGCTTACCAGAAGCACGTCTCAGATCACATAAATTGCAGCAAAATGAGCGCGATCCAGACTTCAGGAGTTGCAGCTCTTCATCAGGCCAGGTTACACATTTCGCATGAACGCGTTTCGAGCAACTTTCACAGCGGAAAAACTGCTGCTTACCGAAAAACGGGCAAGAGCATAGCAAGCATGCATCCCGACTGGGAGCCATGGTGCGGGAATAATAATAATAATAATAATAATAATAATAATAATAATAATAATAATAATAATAATAATAATAATAATAATAATAATAATAATAAACAATCCATCAATCAATCAATCAATCAATCAATCAAACGTTTATTTAATGTGCCCAGGAACAACCGTAAGGTCTTTGTACTGGCGCACGAAAAAAAAAACAAAAAAAAACAAAGGAAACATTCATAATAAAATATCAGGTATAAAAAACGTTACAAAATTGCACATATACAACTATGCGCAGGCAGAAAAAAAATATCAACAGTGTACAAGGCTATGTAAGTACAGTGCAAAGCTCGGAGCAGAACAACGACTGGGAGCTGTGAAAAACATCGAGCTCCAAAAAGTAAGCATTGTAAAGACGTTGTATCCTGCCAATGGTCGAATGTTCACAGATGCACGCGGTTACATGAAAAGGTCTATTCTCTCTGGTCAGCTTACGTGGAATTCGGAAATTAAGACAGTTGAGCAGTACAGGGCAGGATATGATACCATGCACAAGCTTGTAAAGAAATAACAGATCAGCGCGATTTCGTCGGCAGCAAAGTGATGGCAATGATAATAATCCAGCAGCGTTAGAACGAGATCCAGAGTCATTTCTAGCGAAACGATGGTTGTAAATGCTTAGGAATTTTTTCTGGACTCGCTCAATGGCGTTGCTGCTGGAATTAGGAATGCCATTCCAGATCACAGATGCATACTCTAGTTGAGGAAGACATAGCGCGGTGTACAATTTTCGGAAGGGCACAGGAGAACCGAATTCTCTAGACATTCTGCAAACATAGCCTAGGGTGCGAAGACCCCGCAAAGCAACACGCTTAGCGTGAGCAGAAAAGTGTAAGGTGCTATCAAAAAGAACACCTAGATCATTGATCTCACATACCTTACACAACGACACAGAATTGACAGAATATAAAAATGGCACACTAGATGTTTTACGAGTGAAGCTCATTACCTTGATTTTTGAAATATTTAGGGAGAGGTTATTGCTGCTGCACCATTCAGAAAAAGAACACAAATCAGATTGCAGCAAGCGACAATCGATAACTGAATGAATTTCCTTAAATATCTTTATGTCATCGGCATACAAAAGGAAAGAAGAATACCGAATGACAGAAGAAACATCATTAACATAAATTAAAAAGAGGAGTGGACCCAGTACCGACCCTTGAGGAACCCCACTAGTAGCTTTATACAAAGAGGACGTTTGGCCATTAACGGCAACGTAACATAATCTATCAAGAAGATAGCTATGGAGGAGATTCACAATTGAAGAATCAACATCAAAGTGTGCAAGTTTATCCACAAGCAGCGAATGGCTGACAACATCAAAAGCTTTGCTAAGGTCACAGTAAATAGCGTCAACCTGTCCTCTCTGCGAAATAGGCGTGGAGACTTGCATCATGAAACTGGCAAGATTAGTGACAGTTGAGCGGCCAGCGAGAAACCCATGCTGATTCACAATCAATGAATTTTTTACATCAAAAGACAATATTTTGTGAAGAGCAAGCTCAAAGATTTTGGATGCGGCACAAAGAAGCGAAATAGGGCGGTAGTTCGAGACGTCACTTTTACAGCCAGACTTAAACAATGGGAAAACACGAGCAGTTTTCCACATGCTAGGAAACGTTGAAGCATGCAGACACTTATTAAATATGGTAGTCAATACTGGTACAAGTATACTGCCATAGGCTTTTAGTATGGCAGAGGGGATGCCATCTGGGCCAGCTGAAAAGGATGGTTTCAAGCGCTTAATGCATTCTGAAATGGAATCTTCATCTAGCGACACAGCATCAGCTGTGCCAACTGCCTTAACCTGTCGACCGTTACTAGCTACAGAGTCTGGAGACTTATAGACAGATGAAAAATGCATGGCAAAACAGTCAGCAACGGCTTGAACTTCTACTCCATTTGGGTCCAGTATCCTGAAGGACTCGCCACTTTTGCTCGACCGTTTGCGCACATACTTCCAAAACTCAGCCGGCCTGTCAGACGCGCTTTTTTCTAAAAATGAAATATATAGACTGTGATAATAATAATAATAATAATAATATAATAATAATAATAATAATAATAATAATAATAATAATAATAATAATAATAATAATAATAATAATAATCAATCAATCAATCGTTTATTTAACGTGCCCAGGAACAACCGTGAGATCTTTGTGCAGGCGCACGCAAAAAAAATCAATAAAAAAAAACAATACAATACAGACAGTCTTCAGAAATAAACAGAGCAAAAACACGTAGACAAAGAGAAATGAACACAAAAGGGGAGGAGTAAAATAAGACAATATGAGAAATATTGAAAGGGAATAAAAAATTAGATTGCACATATACAACTATGCGGAAAGACGGAGAAGGGAAGACTTTGTACATTGTGGCATACTATGTCAAAACAGTGCAAAGCTCGGATAAAAACAATGATTGTGGACTATGAAAAACGTCAAGATCAAGAAAGTTAATATTATAAAGACTTTGTATTCTGTGAACGGTAGAGTATTGGAAGAAGCAGGCGGGTACATGAAACGGTCTGTTCTCTCTGGTTAACTTACGCGGAATTCGAAAATTAACACAATTGAGAAGTACAGGGCAGGATATGATACCGTGGACTAGCTTGAAGAAAAAGAGATCAAACGATTTCGTCGGCAGTGAAGTGATGGCAATGATAATGATTCAGCAGTATTTGAACGAGATCCAGATTTTTAGCAAAGCGATGGTTATATATGCTAAGGAATTTTTTTCTGGACTCGTTCAATGGTGTTACCGCTGGATTGAGCAATGCCATTCCATATCACGGACGCATACTCCAGTTGCGGAAGACATATTGCCGTGTACAATTTGTGTAGGGCCATGGAGACCTAATTCTCGAGATATTCTACAAACACATCCGGAGAACGAAGGCCCCGCATAGCAGCACGCTTAACGTGAGAAAAAGTTTAACGCGCTGTCAAAACAACACCAAGATCACTGATTTCATAACCTTGCATAACGGCACAGAATTGACAAGTATTGAAATGACACGCCAGATGTTTTGCGAGTGATAGACATGTTTGTCTTGAGGTATTTAGAGAAAGGTTATTGCCTTGCACCATTCGGAAAAAGAACACAAATCTGACTGCAGCAAGCGACAGTCGTTGACTGAATGAATTTCCTTAAATATCTTGATGCCATCGGCATACAAGAGGAAAGAAGAATTACGAATGGCAAAAGAAACATCATTAACGTAAATTAAAAATAGGAGTGGGCCTAATACCGACCCTTGAGGGACCCCACTAGTCACTTTATACAAAGAAGAGGTTTGGCCATTTACGGCAACATAACAAGATCTATTGAGCAGATAGCTGTGCAAGAGATTGACAATCGACAAGTCAACGTCAAAGTTCGCAAGTTTAACCATAATGAGTGTGTGGCTGACTACGTCAAAAGCCTTGCTCAGGTCACAGTAGATTACGTCAACCTGTCCTCTCTGAGAAATAGGTGTGGAGATCTGCGTCATGAAGCTAGCAAGATTTGTGGTAGTTGAGCGGCCAGCAAGAAAACCATGTTGATTTGGAATCAATGAGTTTTTCACACTAAAAGACAATATTTTGTGAAGAGCCAGTTCGAAGATCTTTGATGTGGCACATAGTAGAGAAATCGGGCGATAATTAGAAACATCTGTCTTAGAGCCCGACTTAAATACTGGGAAAACACGAGCAGTTTTCCACATGCTAGGAAATGTGGAAGTGTCCAGGCAGTTATTAAATATCGTAGTCAGTACTGGGACAAATATAGTACCATATGCTTTTAGTATGGCGGAGTGGATGCCATCTGGGCCACATGATAAAGATGGTTTTAAGCGCTTAATGCATTCGCTGATAAGATTTTCATCCAGCGACAAAGCACTGGATGAGCTAACTGCCTTGGGCTGTTGTCTGATATCAGTGCTGGAGTCTGAGGCCTTATAAACGGATGAGAAATGTGTGGCAAAACAGTCAGCGACGGCATGCACTTCTACCCCATTTGAGTCTAGTAGTCTGAAGGACTCTCCGCTTTTGCTAGACCGTTTACGTACATACTTCCAAAACTCAGCCGGCCTGTCAGAGGCGCTTTTTTCTAAGAATTCAATGTACGAACTATGATCCCGTTTATATAGTCGTTTAGAGAGAGTTCGAAAAAAGCTGAACTCTTCCTTCCACTCGCTGGATGGAGAACATTTAGATTTCCTGTGTGCGTGATCTTTATGCTTCAGTGCACTTATAAGTTCAGATGAGAACCAGTGGGGATATTTACATTGTTTAGGTGTATACTGGGGAATAAAATTAAGCATGCTGCTCAGTACAAGCTCCGTAAACCGATCAACCTAGTCATCAACATTAGGTTTGTCAGTAACCTGTGACCACTCAACGGTGGACAAGTGATGATAGAGGCTCGTGTAATCACCTCGCTTGAACGCAAATCTTGGAGATTTGTTTAAGTAACTGCTGTAGCTCGTTGTTTAATAATAATAATAATAATAATAATAATAATAATAATAATAATAATAATAATAATAATAATAATAATAATAATAATAATAATAATTTCAATCAATCAATCATTTGTTTAACGTGCCCAGGAACAACCGTGAGGTCTTTGTGCAGGCGCACGCAAAAAAAAAACAGTAAAAATAAACAATACAATGCAGACAGTCTTCAGAAATAAAAAGAGCAAAAACACGTAGACAAAGAGAAATGAACACAAAAGGGGAGAAGTAAAATAAGACAACACGAGAAATATTGACGGGGAATAAAAAATTAGATTGCATATATACAATTATGTGGAAAGACTGAGAAGGGAAGACTTTGTACATTGTGCCACACTATGTCAAAACAGTGCAAAGCTCGGATAAAAACAATGATTGTGGGCTATGAAAAACGTCAAGATCAAGAAAATTAACATTATAGAGACTTTGTATTCTGTGAACGGTAGAGTGTGGGAAGAAGCAGGCGGGTACATGAAACGGTCTGTTCTCTCTGGTTAACTTACGCGGAATTCGAAAATTTACACAATTGAGAAGTACAGGGCAGGATATGATACCGTGGACAAGCTTGTAAAGAAATAAGAGATCAGAGCGATTTCGTCGGCAGTGATAATAATTCAGCAGTATTTGAATAATAATAATAATAATAATAATAATAATAATAATAATAATAATAATAATAATAATAATAATAATAATAATAATAATAATCAATCAATCAAACGTTTTTTTAATGTGCCCAGGAACAACCGTAAGGTCTTTGTACTGGCGCACAAAAAAAAACAAAAAAACAACAAAAAACAACAAAGGAAACATTCATAATAAAATATCAGGGATAAAAAACGTTACAAAATCGCACATATACAACTATGCGCAGGCAGAAAAAAAAATATCAACAGTGTACAAGGCTATGTAAGTACAGTGCAAAGCTCGGAGCAGAACAACGACTGGGAGCTGTGAAAAACATCGAGCTCCAAAAAGTAAGCATTGTAAAGACGTTGTATCCTGCCAATGGTAGAATGTTCACAGAGGCAGGCGGTTACATGCAAAGGTCTATTCTCTCTGGTCAGCTTACGTGGAATTCGGAAATTAAGACAGTTGAGCAATACAGGGCAGGATATGATACCATGCACAAGCTTGTAAAGAAATAACAGATGAGCGCGATTTCGTTGGCAGCAAAGTGATGGCAATGATAATAATCCAGCAGCGTTAGAACGAGATCCAGAGTCATTTCTAGCGAAACGATGGTTGTAAATGCTTAGGAATTTTTTCTGGACTCGCTCAATGGCGTTGCTGCTGGAATTAGGAATGCCATTCCAGATCACAGATGCATACTCTAGTTGAGGAAGACACAGCGCGGTGTACAATTTTCGGAAGGGCACAGGAGAACGGAATTCTCTAGACATTCTGCAAACACAGCCTAGGGTGCGAAGACCCCGCAAAGCAATAATAATAATAATAATAATAATAATAATAATAATAATAATAATAATAATAATAATAATAATAATAATAATAATAATAATAATAATAATAAGAATAATTTATTTAACGTGCCCATGAACAACCGTGAGGTCTTTGTGCAGGCGCACGCAAAAAAAAAATCAATAAAAATAAACAATACAATACAGACAGTCTTCAGAAATAAAAAGAGCAAAAACACGTAAAGAGAAATGAACACAAAAGGGGAGGAGTAAAATAAGACAATATGAGAAATATTGAAGGGGAATAAAAAAAAAAATTCGGCAGATCCCACGTACCGTGGGAGTCGATGTTATGCGAAGCATGCGGCGGGAAGGTGACTGTGGCGTAATTTTTTTTATTGAGCGACACGTCACAAAATGACGCTAAAGATTTGTATAAATTTTATACGCACACGTATATGTTGAACAGCCGCACATGTGTTATATAACCAGTTGTTTACGGTTGGGTAACGCTCCCAACGGCAACGAGGGTATAACCAACACCAGAAGCGGTAAGCTGATATGTAGCGCTTATACTTGTCCCTTATGATGGAGAACGTACGCATGTTTCACGAACCCGTCTGCATGTGCGGAAGTTATTGACAGTTCTCGAACAAGGCCATCACCGTGATCAGTGAGCACCAGTAGCTGGTCATGACGTGTTATAGGATCCGGTCGTGATCGCGGTGACGAGGGGTCCATGTGTAGTGAAGTATGTGGTATAGAAGAGCTTTTGGAATTCGTGGATGCCTCGGTCATTTCGTCGATAAATTGTAAGTCGATAGAGCCGGTGACATGTCGGAACCTGAGGCCACCCTTCGCGTTGGTGAGGTATAGGCCGTCGAGGCTGGTAGGCCTGGATAGTGCTACGTAGACCAACATCAGTGGGTGGCGGTTGTCGTATTCGTAGACTACCTGGGCGTATGTGGCCTACCTTGCCTAGTCTACAAAGCGGCTGTCAATCAATCTGGCGTCATTCTCGGTCAGCATGAGGCCATCGCCCAGCCTCGTAAGAAATGAAGAGAACACTGCTTCATTCTGTAGGACGAAGTGCACTTTACGGTGCGGTGATGTGGATATCATGTGTAACTTTCGTTAATGCATTCCCCCGGGGTCAAACAATGCTCCACTATAGCTTGCTGAATCATAGGAATACAAATGTAGTGTTTATTAGACTGCTATAAAAGCGGAGCCAACACTGGAAACACATACGTTAATCTGATATGACGCCTCTATCGTAGGAGTACACATCGTAGGAGTATCATGTAGCTTTCTTGTAAAAAAGGTAGCAAGCATAACAACCACAATTGACGTTGCACCGCTAGTACGCCTGCGTAGGCTGTTTTTCCAAAGCAGTTTACAGACTTGACGTGGCTCAGTGGTAGAATACCTGAGTGCCACACAGGAGGCTTGGGTTCGATTCCTGCTGGGATCCTAATTTTCATTCTCTCCATTTGTCAAGTCAACGCTGCCGATGTTGGTTTTTCTTAACGCTCTCGCATTTAAGTTCCCAATGCTTGTTCTCGCTGTTCCTGGGTAGACATGAACAGTCAATCACCTGTGGCGCATACCCGTACACCACGGACCGTGGCCAACGGGTATGTGCCACACGTGTCTAGTGGAAAGGGTTTGACGACGTACCCGACAGGATTTTCAGATTATTCATGCCATGACCCGACAATCATATTCGTCAAATCCTATTACCCTCCGACGTAAATTTTGGTGTACACTAGGTTATGGAGGCGATCATGAGAGCACCCAGACGTAGGCGGCTAGATAGATAGATAGATAGATAGATAGATAGATACATACGTAGATACAAACGCTCAAAGTGCCAGAGGTTCGCTAAGAAATGCTTCGCATTTAATAGATTGCACATATACAACTATGCGGAAAGACGGAGAAGGGAAGACTTTGTACATTGTGCCATACTATGTCAAAACAGTGCAAAGCTCGGATAAAAACAATGATTGTGGACTATGAAAAACGTCAAGATCAAGAAAATTAATATTATAAAGGCTTTGTATTCTGTGAACGGTAGAGTGTTGGAAGAAGCAGGCGGGTACATGAAACGGTCTGTTCTCTCTGGTTAACTTACGCGGAATTCGAAAATTAACACAATTGAGAAGTACAGGGCAGGATATGATACCGTGGACTAGCTTGTAGAGAAATAAGAGATCAGAACGATTTCGTCGGCAGTGAAGTGATGGCAGTGATAATGATTCAGCAGTACTTGAACGAGATCCAGAGTCATTTTTAGCAAAGTGATGGTTATATATGCTGAGGAATTTTTTCTGGACTCGTTCAATGGTGTTACCGCTGGATTGAGCCATGCCATTCCATATCACGGACGCATACTCAAGTTGCGGAAGACATATTGCCGTGTACAATTTGTGTAGGGCCATGGGAGACCTGAATTCTCGAGATATTCTACAAACACATCCGAGAGAACGAAGGCCGCGCATAGCAGCACGCTTAACGTGAGAAGAAAAGTTTAACGCGCTGTCAACAACACCAAGATCACTGATTTCATAAACCTTGCATAACGGCACAGAATTGACAAAGTATTGAAATGACACGCTAGATGTTTTGCGAGTGATAGACATGAATTTTGTCTTTGAGGTATTTAGAGAAAGGTTATTGCCGTTGCACCATTCGGAAAAAGAACACAAATCTGACTGCAGCAAGCGACAGTCGTTAACTGAATGAATTTCCTTAAATATCTTGATGTCATCGGCATACAAGAGGAAAGAAGAATTACGAATGGCAAAAGAAACATCATTAACGTAAATTAAAAATAGGAGTGGGCCTAATACCGACCCTTGAGGGACCCCACTAGTCGCTTTATACAAAGAAGAGGTTTGGCCATTTACGGCAACATAACAAGATCTATTGAGCAGATAGCTATGCAAGAGATTCACAATCGACAAGTCAACGTCAAAGTTCGCAAGTTTAACTATAATCAGTGTGTGGCTGACTACGTCAAAAGCCTTGCTCAGGTCACAGTAGATTACGTCAACCTGTCCTCTCTGAGAAATAAGTGTGGAGATCTGCGCCATGAAACTAGCAAGATTTGTGGTAGTTGAGCGGCCAGCAAGAAAACCATGTTGATTTGGAATCAATGAGATTTTCACACTAGAAGACAATATTTTGTGAAGAGCCAGTTCGAAGATCTTTGATGTGGCACATAGTAGAGAAATCGGGCGATAATTAGAAACATCTGCCTTAGAGCCCGACTTAAATACTGGGAAAACACGAGCAGTTTTCCACATGCTAGGAAATGTGGAAGTGTCCAGGCAGTTGTTAAATATCGTAGTCAGTACTGGGACAAATATAGTACCATATGCTTTTAGTATGGCGGAGGGGATGCCATCTGGGCCACATGATAAGGATGGTTTTAAGCGCTTAATGCATTCGCTGATAAAATTTTCATCCAGCGACAAAGCACTGGATGAGCTAACTGCCTTGGGCTGTTGTCTGATATCAGTGCTGGAGTCTGAGGCCTTATAAACGGATGAGAAATGTGTGACAAAACAGTCAGCGACGGCATGCACTTCTACCCCATTTGAGTCTAGTAGTCTGAAGGACTCTCCGCTTTTGCTAGACCGTTTACGTACATACTTCCAAAACTCAGCCGGCCTCTCAGACGCGCTTTTTTCTAAGAATTCAATGTACGAACTATGATCCCGTTTATATAGGCGTTTAGAGAGAGTTCAAAAAAAGCTGAACTCTTCCTTCCACTCGCTGGATGGAGAACATTTAGATTTCCCGTGTGCGTGATCTTTATGCTTCAGTGCACTGATAAGTTCAGATGAGAACCAGTGGGGATATTTACGTTGTTTAAGTGTATACTGGGGAATAAAATTAAGCATGCTGCTCAGTACAAGCTCCGTAAACCGATCAACCTGGTCATCAACATTAGGTTTGTCAGTAACCTGTGACCACTCAACGGTGGACAAGTGATCATAGAGGCCCGTGTAATCACCTCGCCTGAACGCAAATCTTGGAGATTTGTTTACGTAACTGCTGTAGCTCGTTGTTTCGGCTGATGCAGATAATCTTACGTTAAGTGGTGGGTGGAATTTGTCCGGACGTACAAGAGAGATGTTGGAGCGGGAAACTTCAAGGGGTTGATCGTTTGACACACACAGGTCTAAGACGTTGCCACTGGAATTGACGACTGAATTATGTTGCACTAGGGAATTAAACGCCAGAAAGTCCAAGAGCAGGCTGCACTTTTTCTCTGTGAAATGATTGTAATGAGAAAAGGTAAGCGTGCTCCAGTCAATTCCAGGTGCATTGAAATCCCCAAGAACAATAATTCTGTGCCCACTATGAGAAGATATCACAAGTTCAAAAACGAGGCAGGGGAAATGCTGGGCGGTAAATAGAAGCATCCAATCAACAATTTTTCACGGCGCTCAAGGTTGATTTCTAGCCAGATCGATTCTTGGATAGTTTCTAGGTCTTTCCGTCTAACGGATTTCAGTGAATTGTCAATGGCAATCAGCACGCCACCGCCTTTCTGTTTGGTTTCACTGAAATCTCGGTCACGGCGGAAGGTGGTGTAGGTCGGGGGAAAAAAGTCCGATGAGGGAATTTCAGTGCCGAGCCAGGTTTCAGAAATAGCGATAATAGGAAAAGAAGACGAAAGAACATTAGAGAAAAACTCTAGTGTCTTGGTACACAGACCCCGAGCATTTTGGTAGAATATGTCTACGTTACACGGCACTTTCGATTCCAGGCACTAGCTCAGAGGGATGAAGCATGTCATTGCGCAGCTCCCCACTAATAATAATAATAATAATAATAATAATAATAATAATAATAATAATAATAATAATAATAATAATAATAATAATAATAATAATAATAATAATCAATCATTTAAGCAATCAATCATTTATTTAACGTGCCCAGGAACAACCGTGAGGTCTTTGTGCAGGCGCACGCAAAAATAAAATCAATAAAAATAAACAATACAATACAGACAGTCTTCAGACGTTAATAATAATTAACGTTGTTGTTATTATTACTAATAATATTATTATTGTTAGGATTACTATTGTTCTTGCTGCTTTGTTGTCGTTTGTATAAGTGTATGTGTTTGCTGTTCTGCCTCACTGTGACATGTTAATGGGTTGAGGGCCCTCAGCCTGTTTCTCTGTGGCTTTTTCCTCACCTCCATTAGACGACTGCATTCAGCCTGCTTGGGAACTAGAGCGTGAAGCGTGTTGCATTAAATGTATTACAGCGATTTTATTGCATCTTTTATCCACTCTTATATAAAGAAATGATATGCGTTTACAGGGTTCATGAACCACGTTTCCAAGTAGCCATGATTCCAATGACCTCACCATCGGAGTTTATTGCCTCCGATGGTTTATTGCCGCGAAAATTTCTCTGATCCGGCCAGAGCGAGTGGAGTTACGGGGTTTGTCTTTTCTTTTGTCTCGACGAGCGCGCTGAAGGCTACACAGAGAGGAATGGCTTGGCGGGTCGCCTTTCGCTTGACGAAAGGCGATCGCTCTCTCCCGTTGTGACTCTGTAACTGCGACTGTGTGACGTTAGCAGAGTATGGAGCGCTATGCCAGCTCGTGACGGCACTTTGTGGCAAGAAGCGCAACTGATCCAAACTCCGCTCTTCATTTATGCCGGCTATCGGCCTATAGCATATCTGCTGTTCGACGTCAAACAGCAGGCGCCGGAAGCTCCCAAGAGAGTGAGCACCGGACTGTATGAAAAGAGGGTGCCTGAAAAAAAAAGGTGACTTCGTGGTCCGCTTCCAAATTCTCTCCACCGCGCACGAGTGCATGATTTGTCTTAGCTGTTCATAGCAATGTCCGCTATGTCTATTCTTGCCAAGGGTGTGGGATGGTTCATGGCGCTCTAAGGGCACAGAGAGGGATGGTACACGGGGACACACATGCCATCCCTCCCTGTGTGCCATGCCTATACATTCGATGCATTTTCGACCGAGTTGGCGAACTGTTGTCTTTGTAAGTAAAAGAGGTATCCACATAACGGATACATCATTTTATCCAAAATGTTGTGCTCTTTTAACTGTAGCATATTTGTGAAAAGGTCACTAAAAGTGCCATTCTGGGGAAATGGTTTCCACTAGGACCGAATTTTGATTTAATTTGAGTATTTGGAAATTTATAACACAAAAGCCATAATGCACACAATCTCAATTTTGGCACAGTAGTAGTTTACAATTGGGCAGATGCCAAGGAAAAAGAAATCAACTGTTTATCTTAAAATACACTGGAAATAGTGGCACCTAAATAGTAAAAACACGGTTTTAAATCGGAAGACTGCTGAAAAGCGAACACTTTTTTGCCACAAACATTGCTGAACTAATTTATTTCGTAGCCAACAGCTTGGTAATCATTGCTGAAGTCATTTTCTCGCTTTTCAACTTATCGTCTGGCTTGCCTAGCTTCCTTTGTGAGCTGTCCTGTAGCTGTGTCCGCAAAGTATCGTCGATCGTGGTCCACTCCTGCCAGATAAATTGACAGTGCTGCGGCCAGGATTCAATCCTAACGATTTCCAAACGTTGGCAATTTCGACACTGCCATCATTAAATGAAAGAACAGCACTCAATGTCACAATCCTCACACCGTGGAGCCGAAACCTAAACCAAAACAAAACAAAGATGCTACGACGCAATTTTGATGAGCTCCACACTTCCACCGCACAGTTTTCACGCAAAATTATTTTTAGGTGACAAATGATATCCATATCTATTAGAGAATAGCCGTTGTCAGCCTGCTCGCGATTCTCCTCTTTGACGGACGCTGAAAACAATGAAAGGATCGAGGTTGAAGAGCTTGCTCTTTCAGCGTTAGGCGCCTCAGCACGTCGCTGGCATCCATTTGCATTTGCAAGAGAACGGTGTTTGGCGCCGCGAAATTCTCGCTTGCTGAAGGCCTTGTTTGCCCTCAGCATCTTAACTTATCGGCAGGCACGGCAGCTGACACAAGGTGCAGTACCCCTAAGCACTAATATTTTTCAAACAGATGCGCTTGAAACCAGAAATGCGGGAAAAAAGCGTACATCGTCTTAGGGAACCTTGACTGAAAAATTAGCTATGCAATAGTTGCCCAGCAATTTCTTATATATAGCTCATTCCAGACAATCCAGGCAAGCGCTTTGGAATTCCTAACGGAAGTTTTTTAGAAGAATGAACGGTAAACACGGAGCGCATTCACCAGATGCTTTCGGAAAAGTGTTGTTCGACCACAAAACAGACTTTCGAAGAAAAGCCCGAAAATGAAAAATGTGCTTAATGAGATACACTTTCCAAATTGCAAAAAAAAATACATTCTTTTAAAATTTTGTGCTACCCTGTGCCCTTAAGTGCAACTCACTTAAATGTCACCATTATACACATAGCTGTAGCTGGCTTGCCTTGCGTTGAGTGTGCACATCGGGCTCCGACATGGGAAGACGGAGCTTTGAACCAGGCAACATGCGCTGCTCGTCCGATGGTGGCGACGGCGAGATGCGACCCCTCATAGGCGAAGGAGACGGCGGATTGGCAGAAGAGGAGGAACGCCGAAGACCTTCCGCGGCCATTGCCGTCCTCCCGGTCATCGACTGATGCTTCCAGTCACTGGTCGCTCGGGCAGGCCCTGGAGGCTACGTACGCACTTTTCATAAGTTTCTTGCTACTTCCTGTTGATCAGAGTTGTTAAATGCGAAGCATTCCAAGCGAACCAAAGGCAGTTTGACCATTTCCATCTAACTTGCCGCCTACGTTTGGGCGCTCTAGTGGTCGTCTCCGTAACTTGGTATGTACCAAAATTGGCGTACGAAGATATGAGTGTATGGCGAACATACTAGCAGGTTATGACATGAATAATGTGAAGCGCCTGTCGCGTACGTCACGAAACCCTTTCCGTCAATCACGTGTGGCGCATACCCGCATACCACGGCCGTAGAATGCAGATATTAGCTACAAGTAATTGACATTACATAATGTCACGTGGTTGTGACGGTAAAGAACGCAATCTCAGCAGATAAAAGATGAAACTCTTCATTGGCCGAACTTGTACCCACGAAAAGAATGGCACGTAAAGTGCAACGACTTCAACGCATGCAGTCGTCGGTCGTCGAATAATTTTATCAGTGGTAAGGCGCGTCGGCATTTATGCATGTGGAATCGAAGATTCCAGCCTTAGCGTTGGTGGCACAGTTATGTCCAGAATAAACTACAGTTCGCGTTGCGCGCAAGCTTAGCAGAACAATGTAAAATAATAGGGAATGTTCCAAATTCCGGCGCGATGCGCGCAAGGCAATGGATACACGTGTAACAGGTCGGTTACTTGAAAATAATAATAAAATAAAAGAACCGCGCGTGGCAATATCAGTCAGAAACGGCGAGAATAAACTTGGGAAATGTTAACGAGATAGAGCTAAGGTGCCCGTGTCCCAGAAAATCCGGACCTCGCGACAGCGGGGTTTTCGGCAAGCGAGGAATCCCGATGAATGCAACATATCAAAATCAGGACTCGAGCCGGCATGAAACGCACGCATTATCCGTGGCAGTCAAGTGTTCTACCACAGAAGCACGCCAGTGCTAGAAACAGCTTCGGAAAAAGACCCTGTACATGCATCAGGTCGGCGCAACGTCATTTGTGGTTGCAGTGCTGGCTATACGCTTTTGTAACAATGTAATAAAACATTACATATGTACTCCTATGAATTAGCAAGCAACAGTTAAGGGCTGCACGATCGCGGAGAAACACGCTTACGACCGCTACGGATGGCGTGAACTTCGTTTCGATAAAGCTGGACGCCTGTGGTCTAACGTGAGTGCCGACGTTACGTAGGACCGTAGTATAGTCTGCGTGCCAGGTAAGCCCACTACAAATACTTAAAATATAGACAACGACGTCCATCCACCGCGTACCGCCTGGCTCAAAAAAAAAAAAAGAAAGAAAGAAAAGAAACAAATGCGGCACAGGCTACTCGCTGACGGCTTCGCATAAAATCTGCCGGAATTTTTTTCATTCTCTACTATTTATGGTATGCTTAATTAGCACGTTAATTGGAGCCAATAATGAGCGTCATCTATATTTCCTCCATTGAAGACTGATGATAAAAACGGCATTCCCATGTCCGATTACAGGCGTTTCAGATTTTGGAAAATATTCGTTTTGATGAGGAGCACACGTGGATATCGCAAGTGTTTGTTGGGCCACACAAATTCTAAATTAATTATAAAATTTATGCAGGCGAGCTTCAAGCATTAGAAAATAAAGACCCCAGGGCAAGATCTGGCGATACAGACACGGCGAGTGCGGTTTGCGGGCAACCCATACATTGGCAGCTGGATTTCCCGACATCCTAAAGTGGCACTGCAAGCTCAGAGCATCCGAATATTCAGAACTGATGACATGCTACGACGTCATAGGCTTTGACTGCTACCCAACCACGGTGACGAGTTACGTTATAGCAGTGAGACCGTGACTTCCGGGGTGCCTTCACACGCGGTTACGTGTACAGATGGGTGTGCGACGCTCTGCATATACGTAGGGCCACTTTAGTACGCGCAGCAGAATTGTCTTTAAGAATCAGAGGTGGTATCGGGCGGCCTTATTCGGAAACAGTCTGTGCTTAATGACGCAGGTCGAGTGCTTCGCAGATCACACAGCAACTATAATAATTATTGGGGTTTAACGTCCCGAAACCACGATTTGATTATGAGAGACGCCGTAGTGGAGGGCTCCGGAAATTTCGACTACCTGGGGTTCTTTAACGTGCACCTAAATCTGAGTACACGGGCCTCAAGCATTTCCGCCTCCAGCAGATCACACAGGCCGAATGCTTTGTAGGGCAGCGGCAGTGACGAAAGTCGTTTGTGGCTACAGAATGGCGGTTCTGAAGGAGCGTATGCCCGAGCCTGGTACGTCCCTATCCCTAAGCATTGCATGTCCCGAAGAATTTCGCTATATCATGAACTTCGTTTCGACTTCGACAAAGAACGTTCATCAAGACTTCTATCTAGCACGGCTAAAAATAAATTGCTCAGGACAGGAGCTAGACGAGAGGCGACGCATAGACAAACAGTCAATGAAAGCTTAAAAGGCTCTAAAGTTCTCCAATTTCACTGCGAAGGTGTATATGGCTACGGGGTCCGTAAATTTTTCCAGTCCGTCAACAAGCTGCTAGTTTCCTCAGGCTTCCCTAGATGGCGGTAATCTTTCACGCAGGAGCACGATGAAATGAAACCGTCAGCTGCCGCGTTCGCTACCTGCGAGGACACGCGCATATAGCGGACATCCTTATATTTTGAAGGAGGATGGCTTATGTTGTCCCTGAAAAAATTTGTCAGCAGTGCACTCGTCTTCAGAAGTGAAGCCGACTTTAAAGGGCCCTGCAACACTTTTTGAACATGGTCAGAAAATGCTGCCGATCGGTAGTCGAGGCTCCGGCTAACACGTCAGCCAAAAATGATAGCACCGGACATGGTATGGAATTTACAATCGAATTGGAAAGTCAGCTAGAAACCGCTCGCTCTTCTCTTGACAAATTATGCCATATACCTAAAATCGACTGCGTCACATTTCCAAAGGCACATTGGCACGGTCATAGGCTGATTTGAACATTGTGAACTTCATAGTTACCATTGGCGCCGTGATGTGCCGCGACGTACCCGTGCCGTGCTCTACAAGAATAAAACCAGCGCGCTTGTGATCACACTGAAACTGAGCTGCGCGATCAAAGGAAACAACAAAAAAGAAAATAGACAAGGTCATGACGCGCGCTGACATACAGGCGTAGCTTCTTGCCGCTTGTCATGCTCCCCTTATCGCTTTCAGCGCGCTCGCTGGGACGAAAGGAGAGAGAAAGGGCTTGGAGCCTGCAACAAATCTCTGTAACTCCGCTAGTACTTGAGGTATTCTAAAATACTTTGCGGCGTTTGATTCGTGAAGCAATGAACTCCGATAGTGAGGTCATTCGGTGATTACTTAGAAAAGTGTTGCACGGCCCCTTTCAAACGCAGTTGTGCAGTGTTTTAGGGGCCCCATAATGAAACCCAGTAATAATATTTATGTGGGCCCCCCATAACAGCGTGCCTCAATACACTGTGCTTGCCAAGATGTTATGACCTACATTTTATTTTCTCTCACAATATTTGCACATCTTTTCACTGATCATGCGACAGACCAGACGTGTAATCCCTAGACCCGCCACGGTGGTCTAGCTGTTATAGTGCTCAACTGCTGAAGCGAAGGCCGCGGCACCGAATCCCGGCCGCAGTGGCCGCATTTTTGATGGAGGTGAAAATGCTTGAGGCCCGTGTGCTTAGATTTAGGTGCACATTAAAGAACCCCAGGTTGTCGAAATTTTTCGAGCCCTTCACTACGCCGTCCCTCATAATCATATCGTGGTCTTGCGACGTTAAACAGCAGTAATTAAATAAGTTAAAATAAATTACGTGTAATACCTGCGTTGTAGGAGCGTATACACAAAGAAATGAGAGCCACATTTTAAACACCATGTCGTGATCGAAGTTGAAGGGATTCCTACTCACTGGTGGTTGGCGGTGGTGCAGGATTCGGCCGCGTCCCTGAGCCGTCAGTGCTCGTTCCCTCGTGCTTGCCACTCTTCCCACCTGTGCCGCGGCTGGTACTCGCTCTCCCACAGAGGAAGGCACCGATGATACCTTTCGGGATGAATTACGACCGGGCCAGGGTGTCTTCGCACCGTCTACCGCCCTCGACTCGCCTCCACGCTGCTCGCCGGAAGAAAAGTCCAGCAGCTCCTCTTCGTGTTCGTTGCTGGTGCTGGCCAGCAACTGATTAGTCGCGCCTTCAGCATTTTCTTCTCCAACAGTAGACACCAGGTTTCCCATGGCAAAAGTAACCGAAAGATGTATCAGAGTGTCTTCCTTGTCGCTCTCCCACGAACGCCAAACGCGTTATATACGATGACCATGATGATGATGATGATGCTCCTGGGATGATGGCACCTACCCACTCAGGGGTTGGTTAGTTGGTTGGTTGATCCTCAGCTACTTGGCGCAATTCAGGAGCATCGGTGATGCCAGTTTACTTATGGCACGTACTACATGATATAAGACCTAAAAATGTTGGCTCGTACCCATCTGGTGGATTGCGCATGAATCGGATAATTAAGATAAAATACTTAATAAGGGCATGCGAATATTCAAAATTTGATTCGAACAGGTCCGTATTCAATTTGATTCGTGAGGCTATTTACTATGAGTGTGCGAATAGTGAAATTTTATCTCGAATTGAATTCGAATGGAATAGGTCCGAATAGTGGCCAAAAATATCGAATATCGAATCGAATATCGAGAACAAAATATTTTATTGACAAATAAAAGAAAGAACAAAGAAATGAAAGCTGCTCATGTGCTGGAGTATACATAACGCTACCGTGACAGGAGTGAGTGCTACTGAAACACAAATGTCATGCAGAAACACAAGCTGTTCTACGTGACCTGGCTGCAGGCTCTCTCGACGTGATGTGACGGTGTTTCCTGCATTTGAAAACGGTAGGAGGGCCCAGAACCTATTTACACCAAACATGTAAATAAGATAGACGGTGGCGGCTGTATTACGCGCTTGTTAGGGAGGTTTTCTTTAAAGCGAAAGTGTTTTATGCCGGGGTCCACCAAGACTTATGACGTATTTCCGTCGCGGAAGTACGTCGGCAAAATGAGCACTATCAGATGGCAGAGATTAAGGAAAGGTTCCGTTGACAGGAATCGAACCCATGACCTTCCGGTCCCACGACCTCCCGCGACGATGGCGGGCGGGCGTTTAGCCCGCTGAGCTACCGCCAAGCACATCACGGGGGCGACATGAACGCTCCTTTTATCTTTCACACTTGCCTCTCACAGTGCTCTTGGATAGATGGATGCTGTGAGCGCCCCTTTAAAACTAGGCGATGACATCTGTACCAGGCTTGAAAAAAACAAACAAAAGAAAACGCGCCGTTGCAACGACCGTCCCATTCGGCGCGTTTCCAATATAAGTTTAATTTTGTCAACACTTAAACGCACCGTGAGGTGGCGGCTTTAGCGCAAGCCTCGCTCATAGCATCCACCCATGTCGTCAAATAGCTCTCCGACGCTCGCCTGGTTGTCGCACCGTGTTCCCCGCTCGCCCTGTGAGAAGTAACGGCCAGGCTAGAGGGAAGACACGACGCACGTAGCGTTTCTCTTCGCATTTCACGACGCTTTGAAGGAGTGCATATCGAGAATTAGTGTTTATTATGTGCTTATTGATGCCATCTTTGCGCGGGATTTACCATACGCGGTGTCCAGGCATGTGTTAAGAACTTCAGCTACCGCAAAGGTTAAATCATGATCATGGGCGTTTGTCGTCGGTACGGATATGTGCCACTAGGCGTCAACGTGAGTGCGATGCTATATCTGCCAAACAACAGTAGACATTGTACAAGCTCTCATGTACCAATGCACTCTAAACAATGAACTACTTCTGTGACGACACGTTTCACCTTCGTGTTATACCGATTCCCATGAAGCAGGGATCAGCCATCTTTTTTCAGCTTTTACGGGCGCGCATACATGTTGATAGAATAGCCACCATTCCAGTCAGCAGCGGCACTCCTAACCTCCTAACGGCTAACAAAGGGAGGCACGGTAGCTAGTTTTTTATCCAGCGGTCGCACAATACAGCTAATCTGACAACGGTAATGTTGTGATTCATCGTCATGAGTGATCCGGGGCAAAAAATCTTCGGGTGCCAATTCCCAGCAGCGAGTTAACTGCGCACCCGAACGCTGGGAGTTTCTGAACGAGTAGTGTGGTGCGGCGTGGTGTCTGCACATCGTGAGCTAGTTTTCGCAAGTGAAACTAGTCACCTAGGGTTTCGTGGGCCAAGTCGGGACGTTTTACGGCGCTTGCGGCTTACGCGGCCGAACTGCGCAAGTCCTTGCCTTCGTTTCGGAAGCGAAGTTGTGAAGGGTTTAACAGTTTTCTCATGTGTCTTTTTTTACGTGCGGTAATGACATAATCTCCTTTAATATAAACATGTTCGCTTTTGAACCAGGATATCGGTGAAGGTTTCAACGAGAGGCCTACTGTAACGACGTTTGCGTTAGTTTCAGCCACACCACCCTAACCAAGTTGAACCCTTGACCTTCGTCGCGCTTTAGATATTCGTCCTGTTGAATTATTCGAAACTTCGAATATTAACTATTCGAAAGTCGAATCGAATTATTCGATTAGGTATTATTCGATTCGAATTCGAAACTCGAATATTCGCACACCCCCAATTCTTACTATTCCAAATGTCGGAACACCATAAAACTTCATAAATAAAATCAGCACAGATAATTACATACCAATGCTAAATTTTGTATAATGGGATGCACAGATAGACACATCAATTGCAGTTGCCGCAACCGCCCGACCCCCTCCCGACACAACCCCCACCCAACCCCCAATTGCGTTTTTGCGAATGTTCTAGCAGTATTCAAGTTCAGCGGCCATTGCATGCCATGGCTGAGCTCGCTATTGTAATAGAGTGCCGAAGTTATAATGAACACAACCATCAGAACAAGTACGGGGGCTATTGAAATATTAAGAAATGCTGAAAAATAATTCAGGCAGCTAGGCAGTAGTGGTGACAAGTCTGAAGGAAGTGCGGAGCGGGACGGCCTGCGTTGTTTCTCATTATTTTCCTGTTCTTTCTTCCTCCATTTCTTCCTCTTTCTCTCTGTTTATAACACGAAAGTATTTAAGCCGGCGTCAACCACGATTCCACTGACGTATTTCCGTCAAGGATATGACGTTGCAAAATATATAGACTAAGAGATGTCAAAGCAAAAAACTGGAAGAGAAAGTTCCGTCACCGTGAGTCGAAATTGCGACCCCTCGCTCCGCAGCGCGTGGCGCAAAACGACTCGGCCACAAAAGACACGGCCTGCACCATACTAACGGCGAGATATTTATATACACCATTTGCCGGTGGCGGTACTCAGAGATCGGTGGCACTTCAGCGTATTTTCGTTATCACTAGCAAGATGGCGCGAATGGCTCGAAGGGCGCACTTAAGGGTCGTCGTCCCACACGTTGCGATGAGCGCGCGCCTCCACACGATGTGGTCGCGCGTGCACGAGCGACCACACCCTGTGGTCGCTCGTGCACGATGGCGGTGATTTGTACGCGTTGTGCTCTCATCGCAAGTTTGCGTTGAAGTTACAGGGAACACGAAGCTCACTTCGCTCACTGCAGCGGCCGCTTTTGCGAAAGGAGCGCGCTGCTCACACACAAATAAGTTAGAACTGTGACAGTTCGCGCTCTTCCTCTGTATACTTGTGCGTTCGTTTCGTGCGGCCTCCTTTGTGTTTGAGCAGCGCGCTTTAACTGTCGAGTATGAGAGGTTGAGTTCGCGCTCATCCTGTGTATGTTCTTTGTGTTCTTTCTGCTTGAGTAGCGCGTTGCAAGTTTCGAGCTGCTTGCCGTTCTTCGCGTGACATTACAATTTGTTGCTATAGCATTCATTCTTTCGCCCTTGTGGTGAAACAATGCACAACAAACGTTCAACTACGGCTGGGAAGACACGTTTCACTTTGGTGTTATACCAATTCCTATGACAGAGGTGTCAGGCATGTTTTTTCTGTCTTTCTTGTCTGTTTATTCCTGTTTCTCTCTTTCGCTTCCTCTATTTCTTTCTCTTTCTTCCATTTCTTTCGCTCTCACTCTCTCAATTTTTACTTCCTCTTTCTTTTGATCTCTCTATATGTATCTATATATATCTATATCTCTCTCTTCCTTCGATTCTTTCTCTTCTTTATCTGTGTTCCTCTCTCTTTTTTTTGATCTCGCTTTTGTGTCTGTTTTTCTTACTAATTTTGTCGCTCTGTCTTTCTCTCGCTCTACCTTTTTGATGTCTTTCTTCCATTTTTTTCTCCCTATTGCTCTCTTTCCCTTTATTTCTATCTCTTTCGTCCTCTCTATCTCTCTGCCTACTCATTTCTCTCGCCAATCAGAGTTATTTCATCCCATGCCGGCCAAATCGGCGCACATGTTCTGGGAACGAAGCAGAATATGAAGATGAAGAAGAAGAGAGCGCGGGCCGGTTCACGATTATGATAGTTTTGAGTTCGATCTGCATAGGCTAACGGTCCGCTTAAACAGCTCCGTTGCTAAAGTAAGGAAACACAGCATATTTTTCGAGAACCTGCAATGAACATCGTACGAATCAGTTATCACTGCACCTCCCACATGAGAAAGATGCTTAGAGCATTAAACTATGACGGCAAGAACAACACCCCAGCCCTAATGTGTCTAGTGAGCTGCTGTTTTCGTAGCCTGGAAGAATTGTGACATGTAAAATGGTGTCGCTGCCTCCCGAACCCTTCACGCCGCTATCCTTCTTTCATGAAAACATTAAATACCTGCACATGCTTTGGTGTCAAGCAACAGTGTCGTACAATGAATAATTACCAATTTACTATTTATCGTACAGCAAACGTTTTCATGTCTGCTCGGTGAAGAATTTTTGTGTTGCAAGAGTCAGTAGGTGTAATATTCGTATTGCAAAAAGATTTAAATCGATTCGCATTTGGTTTCCATTACTCAATGCGCTTCGAAGATGAAAATATGAAGTTCGCACACTCCCGAGATTTAAGATTATGAAATAGAATAACGTTGTCTTGTGTTAACTGAGAATATTTTTTATTGTAATAAATATTTGGTTATAAAAAATAGCGGTTGCATTGGTTGTCTGAGAGTAATGAGTGTTTGAACTCTTTGTAACCCAGCATCCATATATGCAGAAAAAAGATATTAGCCAAATGTTGCCTTAAATGTAGCCAAACATTGCCTTAAAAATCGGTGTGAAATGTTGGCATTGCTTCAGTTTCAGAAACACATTTTCATGGGAGAACTGCTGCGAAGCAACAGTGGCAATTGCGCGCAGAGCAATAGCGTTTTCCTTCAGTCGCCCGTCGAGTGTACGCATATGGCCAGATGATGCTATAATCGTGATACCCCAACCACTAACAGGTGACGTTCACGTCACTGACTTTCTAACGTATTTATATAGCTCGCTTCTATGAATAAACGCTTTTCGTTATGGGAGTGCCGGCCTGCTCACATTATGGTAGTGGTGCCCAGTTTAAATGTAGACGACGCTTCCCCGACGACGCCACCCTCGCTAACAATATTATCAGGTCCATCGACACTACTGCCGGCGCCGAAGCCCATGGATTCGTCATACGCCGCCTGGCTTGGCTGGAGAACGTAGAAGAATGAGTTTTATCTGTCTGCCACAACTACTCTATTGACCAGGCAGCCAAGCGATGTACAGACTGCAACATTTCTGGTGAGCATAGGCGAAAAAGGCAGAAAAGCGCACAGTACTTTCATGTTTGATGCAGAAAAGGACAAAAATGATGTGCACATTCTAAAAAAAAAAATTTCGAAGACTACTACAGGCCAGAAAACAACTTGACTCTTCATGAATTCAGTTTTAGCTCAAGGGACCAGAAAGAAGGCTGGTTGATCTTTCGCAGCCACGGCCAGAATCATCTTCACCGCGGGCTCCCGAAGACAGCGGCCTCCATGCGGTACAATAGCAGCTACGCCGAAGTACAAGACCAGGTCACGAAATTTGTTGATACCCGTTTCCAGATCAAACTTTTAGACTGTATCAACATCAAAAAAGCGATGTGCCCAGATTACACTATCAGATTACACGATTTTATTCATATCGCTCGCTTCTACGAATAAACGCTTTTCGTTACAGGACTGCCAGCCTGCTCACACGGCTACATTTTTTTTATAAGTTCAGCGTAAATGCCTTAGAGCTTTTGGATTATTTGGCTTTATTCAAGAAAAGGATAAATTATATTGTTTTAATACAACTTTTGTGGAACTGTGAACAACCAATATTTTATAAGCTGAGTTTTCGATGCAGCATCCACGTTCGTGGACGCCATGCATACCGATTTCTTTTTAAGAAGTTGATAGAACGCCGCATGATGGCACGATAGGCTTCACTGCCGTGCGGCTCTTCACAAAAATTTGTTCGCAATTGGGCTAAACGTGCGTTTTAGAAGTTGTGTTCAGAAATTATTTGATTTATTCGATATGTGGACTAAATCGTAAAGGCACATAGCCCATAAGTTTCGAGTTGCCTAGCGGAAGTGAATGTTTCAAGTTGGAGAGCTCCGAATATAAACGCGTTGAAGCATAGCCATCGGCAAGCAAATGCCTCTTGAACGATGCTGCTGCTGTTGATGATGATGAAAGCGTTCAATTTTAGCACTGATAATGATGGTGATGACTGTATTGAAGCAGAGCTCTGGGTAAGCAAAAGCCCCTTGACTGGTGAGGATGATGGTGATGTTGAAAGCGTTGAACTCGAGGATAAATGCGTTGATCAATGCGATAATTAAACATAATGACGAACGTGTTGAAGCAGGGCTGTTAGCAAAGACCGCCCCCACGGATGATTATTATTATGATCATACTGATTATGAACGCCTTGAACAAATGACGAAAGCGTTGATTACGAGAAGTAGTGATGATGGTCATGATTAACGCATCAAAAGACAGCCATCAGCAATCAAAATTCCCACGTGTGTTGGAGAATAATGATGGACCTAGTGCACCTGGTGTTCCCAGCGTCCAGATATTAAGTGTTCAGGTGCTAGGGATTCGAACGCTCTCAAAACTTTTGAATCAGTAGATGCCGCGAGCGTAGTTCACAAGGATAAAGAGTCTCCTATTGCCATTGCAGAACTTGTTAAAGCTGCCAAACTACGAAGGGCCAATAGTACAGTTAAAGGTTCTCCAATAGAGATTAATGTAATGAGTGCAAAATCAGGAACGCGGAGGCAAAAGGACAAGCCGAAGGTCGACTATTAACGCGGTATTATTGAAGAAGCAATTTTGCGAAATGAAGAGAAATAATTTTGCAATAAAACTATCAAAGAAGCTTATGCGATACAAACAACGATTGCATGTCGGAACAAATCGCCAGACGTGATCTATTTGGCTAAAATAGCGCGCTGTTAATTTCGCTTTTCAAGCGAAACTTATGAGTTACAGATTTTGGCAGCGGCGGCGGCGTCGTAGGCAAAAAACCCGGTGCCGGCGAGTGTAGAGAAATGCGGCCCTCGCAGATCCGCCGGCCACACGCGTATTTTGTATAGGCCGTTTTCGAATAATTGATGCTCTCTCGATGTGGACCTTGTCGGCAATCAGCTCTTTCAAAGATGGGAATATGATCTTTTATCAAGGGTTCTTGTCATTTCACGTTGGGACATTTCATTGTTGCGTGCATATTAACGCATGACCGTCGTTGTTGCTTGTCCACTGAAGTGTTGTGCTGCTAAGTACGTGGATGATGGTTCGGCATGGAAGAAGAAAAAAGTTAGAAGGGAGCGCTGCGCAAGGCGACAGAAAGAAAGAAAGAAAGAAAGAAAGAAAGAAAGAAAGAAAGAAAGAAAGAAAGAAAGAAAGAAAGAAAGAAAGAAAGAAAGAAAGAAAGAAAGAAAGAACTATACATATGTCCAGTTCATCACTACAATATTTAAAAAAGTAAAGGCAGTAATTTTTTTATAAAGAACAACATGCCTTCAAAGTTCGTTTTGTACAGCTATAAGTGCCCATCGGTGCTGTTCTTTGCGATAGATCAAATTGGTTGTTTGGTCAGTTGGTTGGGTGCTGGCGGAATGGCTCAAACCTCTATGGGCAATTGACCATGAATAATGCGGCAGTAGAAGTTGTGAAAAAAAGAAATATCACACTAAAAATAAAACTTCCATATATGTAATTCTTAAAGAAATGAAAATATCCGTGTGGGGATGTTGATTTCCAAATGGAATGTTAATATTAAAAGAGCTAATTTTTTATATTTTCTATTACGATTAAAAAGCACTGATAATATTTGCAAGGCAGTCTCTTCGATTCGTCTATAACATTCAGTATGGCACATCATATGTCCATGTTGCAGTTACCCAGTGCCGACGTCCGCCGAGAAGTTAACTTCAATACAGAAAGCTAAAGCTCGTGTTTTCGAAAGAGAGTTTGTACAAGTCCTTGCCTTCGGATTTCATATCTGCGACATTCTGTGAAGAAGTGCTTTACGGTTTCTGCATGAATATAATATTGAGGGGAAGCAGCGAAACCAGACATTTGCAAATAAAAAAAAAGTCATTGTATCCTATCGCGCAGTTTATTTGATGTAACTTCGAATTGCCTTGTGCATCGTCATGTGCTATTCCAAGCAAACCTAAGTTGCTCGAAGTCTGCGCCCTTTAGGACGGATTATTTGTAATGGCCCTCTTTAATACAAAGTTTTCGAAATCATGCGATAGCATTATGAGAAGAAGGTCCTAAAACCTTCAGGTCTGGGCTTTTAATTGATACTGCCACCAGTATGCCCGCCCATTCGTTTAAGCTTAATTAAGTGTGCCCTGGCACCCTAACCAGGAATTGTGTTGAAAAAAAGACTGTGGAAAAAATTTTGGTTAGGCACCTAATTGTCAATCGTTTCTGTCTACCTCGTATCGGATTTTAGCGCGATTTGTTACTATTCACTCGTGCGAAACGGACAAAACGTACTTGATAGAACATATATGTATAAAGTTCTGTGAGGCAGCTCGATGATTTTGGTACTGTCAAAACAGCATAAACAGACAAGGAGTCAGTCAACAGAACGACGGAAAAATATTTGTCGGCAGTTTGCTTAATGCCAGCACAATTTCCATTAACTCTGCCTGTAATATTGGTATGAAGTCGGCCAGGAGAAGTGAAAACAAGCAGTTTAATCTTGTTGAATCGATGCCCGCACCTGCCTTCTCATCACTGAAGGAAGCATCTGTGGTTTTGACAGAATTTATTTGTAGGCTTTCAATGTGCTCTTCTAAGAATCTGTTATGCACCTATTCGGGAATAGCTTAGGAATCTTCGGAAATATGCCATCAAATACAATTAGTGGTACATTTGATATTATGATATCACGGATTGCTGCTTGTAATGATTCTAATAGCTTTTGCAGGAGAATGATATCAGGGTCATGTAGCCGACACCAGTCATATTAAAATAGTCCGGCCGGCTCGCTAAGGAACATTTATGGAGGGCGTCTGTGTGGGAAGGCATATATGTTTACAAATGTTTGAACTGTCAGTGTATGAAACCATCTCTGAAGAGAAGGAAAGGGCTTTTTTATTGAAATGAAAAATAAATGAAGGAGTGTTTCATGGTAAATGATGATATTCGCTACAAACTTTTGAAGACTGAGGCATAAGCGTAACGGATCACCTTCTATAGTTAGCAAGAGCATAAGAAAGAAGCAGGGCTCTCGCGGATTAGCACGCATGCATATTGTGATATTGGGCAGAAATACATGCAATGGATAGTCAACAAAGTTTTTCTGCGCATTCAAAAACGACTTGCTGACTCGCCTTGGTAATCCAACTGCCCGTAATCCTTTGAGTGCAATATATACAACGTGAGAACTCCAATTAAACCTGGCAGTATATAATATAACCAGGTGTTTCAACGAATCCACTTGTGGATTATACTCCTGGCCGTACATCAGTGTGATTCGTGCAGGAAAAGTAATGAAAAAACACAGAGAACAATTTTTTAACACTGCTGGACATGTGTAGGTCGTTAAGCCATGTTTCAACCTCATTCAAATGTGACTGTAGAGCCTTTTCGGTCACTGAGGGTCTTTTTTTACCTCAATTAGCAGTTGCATATTTTTGTGCCTATCTACCTTGGCCAAAAGCACGCTACTTGAAGCCACCTTACCAATTCGCGGCGAATTCTTCCAATTTGAGCTGTTCGTTAAACTTCTGCATGAGCCCCGCCACGGTAGTCTAGTGGATATGGCGCTCAAGTGCTGACCCAAAGGTCGCGGATTGAATCACGGCCGCGGCGGCTGCATTTTCGATGGAGGCGAAAGTGTTTGAGGCTTGTGGACTTAGATTTAGGTGTACGTTAAAGAACCCCAGCTGGTCGAAATTTCCGGAGCCCTCCACTACGGCGTCTCTCATAATCATATCGTGGTTTTGGGACGCTAAACCCCTGATATTATTAATTGACTTCTGCACAACCGTACGAACCTGCAGCTACGTGGTTCCCACCCTCGTCAACAGCATAGAAGGGTGGCGGCTTGGGCTAGTTGGTATGTGACGATGAATGATATAGCGACGCCTGATGACCAAGACAAGGTGACACACGAGGACGAGCTCTGTAGCGCCTATTTCTCGTGCTGCGCTCGTCCTCAGTTCGCGCTATAGCAGTCATTTCGTCAACAGATTAATCCTAATTGCGAATAACGAAATGTCCACGTTATTCCAAGGTGACTCATTCATTCAGGTATTGGGAGCTGCTGTGACATAAAAATGAAACAAGTTCTGCTTGACCCGAAACGCTCTGTTTGCTTTTCAATTCTACATGCCTTTTATTGTATTAGGAATTCGGAATTGGCAAAGATGGGATATCGCTTTATTTTATTGCGTTAATGCGTACTCTGAAAGATGAAACTTACGGGTGCATGTTGAGGTTGTTTTATGAGCATGCGTTCCTGAGCACTACCATATGTTGACGTGACACGAAGTTAAATTTTGATGATACTTGCTCTATTAGTCTTGAATCACTACGTCATATCAGTTTCGAATGTGTACAGCCGTTACTTTCTTAAGGTATGGAAATCTGAATAGAAAGGCATCTCTTGCGTGAGTCTAATACACATCACAGCTGCGATAACCTTTTATTCGGGCTGCCTTTTCCTTGAGGCACACAATTTAAGTGTGACAGTGGTTGCCTTGGTAACGGTATAACGGTATAAGGTCACCGAAAAGGTGTTCATCGGAATTCCGCCAATCCTCTTACACGTTGCGCTCTCCAGTGACAGTTTTAAACTGTGCGTAATGGAATTCTCTGCCTCGTGTGGAATTTTGTCGTAATCAGAATCGCGGGACCGAGCATGCGGGGCACATTACGATTGAAGACGGAGACACTGTTACAGGAGCTAACGTCGGACAGGATCGTGTTTAATTCGTTTGCTGCACAAGAGCGGTGATAATGCTATGACAGGGAGTGCGAATTAAAAAGCAGAAAGTTGGGCTAGTTGGAACTTCAATACGACATTTTAATCTTAAAGACGGAGCCAAGAAGAACAGAGAGGACTGCAGGAACGTGGCCTTCTACTGGACTGACGCTTTGAAATGTGCGACGTGAGAAGTTCAAAGCGCATGCGTTGAAAAGAGTTCCATAACAAACATTTTTAACAAATCATTAGGTATCATGTAGCCAGGAGGCGGTTGTCAAGAAATTGTTTTTTCTGTCCAAAACGATCGATTCAATGCTCTCGTGCTATTGGATTGAAAATGGGCAAAAGTTTTTATATATTATTCTTAGTTTTTCGACCTTATAGTTATACTGAGTGAATGTGTGCTCTTAAACAAACAGGAACACTTGCAACGTCTGCCGTGGTCAGAGAGAATCATTTGATCCAATAAGAGCCTTTCGTTCACACATTTCCGCTTTTGCCCTTCTGAATGACGTCAAGTCCCATAATGGGCAACAAAGCGCACTTACGCGTTCAGACAAGCGTCCGATCGTCTGCCATATTTTCACAAATTTTCGCATCGCCTCATGATTGCGGCAAACAACTGTGGTTCCCCGGTGCTGGTTTGCAGCACGGGGCAAGTTAGAACGTTTGTGCCAGGCTGTCAATGAAAGACGGGACAGAAGCGATTTTTGCACTAAAAAGCAAGCCACAATCTTCATGCCCTGCAAAATGGGTGTTCTTTATGGAATACTCCTTTCATGTGGCAAATGCTACGTTGTCCTAACGAGGAGATGTGTGCAAGATAGGCTATGAGAGCATCACATTTATGTAGACGCTTTTATTGGATTACGTCGACCGGCTGACCAATGCAGATGTTAGATTTGTTTCACTTTGTTCGACAGCACATGTGCCCTCAGTAACCATAAGAAGGACAGCTTACATTACTTTATGAAAGCTTCTGCATATCTAATAAATCTGATATTTCAGTGCTGCTTGGTTACATTTGGGCTGAAAAGATGAAGAATTCCTTGACAAAGACACCCGCGCTACGTGTACCTAATCATTTGTTAAAAATGCTTCTTAAGACACTCTTATGCACGCATGCGCTTCGAACTTCTTGTCTCGCACTTTGGCAAGCGTTAGCTCAGTTGAACAACAACCTTCTAACCACCCTGCGTTTTCTTCTCTGCTGCGCCTTCAAGTTTTTTTCTTCTCGCCGTGAGAAAGGGCGCATACAGAGTACACAGGTTCAAGAGCGAAGAGCATGGAAAAGAAACCAGCTATTATAAATATTGCGCAATAGCTGGACAAAACATTACAAAATGCTTCTTTGGTCGCAGCTTGCAGCGCCACTAAATGTGGGCAAGTTCAATATAAGCCTGGTGTCTAAACACAAGGACGTCATTCGAATACGAATTGGGTTGGGAAATACTTGAATACGCATGTCGGGTTGCGAAATACGTGAGCCTCGTTTTTCAGACATATCTTAACACGGGATGCTTTCCGTCTCAGTGGATACGTGCGCCGATCATACTCATACACAAGTGCAGCTGCAAGTCTGCGGTTAAAAACTACCGGCCCATATCTCCGATTTCTAGATGCTCTCGAACACGTTGTTGCTAATAGTTTGATCACTTACCTCAACCACCACAACCTGTCACACACACACCTACACGGGTTTCGCAAAGGTCTGTCAACAATTAGTCAATTAATGAAACTTGCTAACAACTTCACCCAAACTATAAATTCTCGTGGCCAGACAGACATCATAAGCCTAGATTTCTTTAAAGCTTTCGATACGATGTCATATCCTAAATTACTGCAGCATTGCTGCTATTTTCAATAACGCATCCATAACCCAGTGGTTTTGTTTATATCTTCATGCACGCCATCAATCCGTCCGTTAGGGGGGCTCAGAATCAAACGTGCGCCCTGTCTTCTCAGGAGTTGCTCAGGGGAGCCTCTTGGGGCCTGTTTTGTTTTTATTTTTCATAAACGACCTACCTCGCAATCTTACAGTACCAGTCAGGCTATATGCTGATTGCTACATATTGTGTAAGTAAATACAAACTCCCCCTAGACCAAACATAACTGATTGACAATCTACAAAAAATTAAACTTTGGCGTGAGTGCTGGCAAATAGAATAAATATAAATAAAACAGTGTACACGTGCGTTTCGCGAAAAAAAAAAAAAATGTCTTCAACTTTCAGTGCTCCATTGACAACCATATTCTAAGGAATGTCAAAGAATTTAAACATCTTGGTTTCACAATTACGCATGATCTACACTTGGATGCCCCTGTCGATAATGTAAGTTCTAAAGCCAATAAGGCTCTCTGTGCGCTCAGGTGAAATCTAAAATATGCTATTGCTGATATTAGATGTTTTGCATACAAAACAATACTCCACCCTATTCTAGAATAAGCAAAAGTGCTATGGGACCTAGATACTCAATCAAACAACACCAAACTGGACAGACTGCAAAGGTTTGCTTCGAGATTTATTTTTAACGAGTACCGCTGTTGTCATTCACCTTCTGAGTTGTCTAAACGTGCAGACATTTCCTCGCTCGAGGTCAGAGGCTCTTATGAACGATTGAACTTCATCTACCAAGTCAGTCACCTGCAGATAAAAATAATTACGCTGAATATTTTGAAATCAAGCGTAACGAAACTTCACAACACCGTCACAGTATGTTTATTGCCCCGCCGTTTGCCCGGAATAAAAGTAAGTATAGTTTTATCCCTCGAGCCATTGCAGAATGGAACTCGTTGCCTGATAATACTGTAAACTCGCCTACTTTACACATTTTCCTTTCCGAAATAACGACTGCCTAAAATCGTGACCATATTTAGTTATCTGATTTCCCTTGTACGTGTTCTAATTTTGTATGCGTATGTTTCTACCATTATTGTTGTTGTACCTTTTCAACTATATCCCAGTGACTTTTGTATTAGTCATACTATTATTGTTGCTATATTAGTGTTATATTTGTACACTACAGATCATCTAAAGTGTTATTTAAATTACTGCACCCTATTTCCTAAAAAAAAACTTTTTCTTTCTGTACGTATATTGAGTGGATGATGATATCAGAATGTACTTTCCACACCTGTAATAGCCTTACAACAGGGCTGACAGTATTAATAAATGAAAAAAAAAAAGAATTAAAATCTCAACCATCTTTAGAACCAGTGATGACGTCTAGGTGACAGAAAGAAAAATGCAAAACAGAAGTAATAGTCGACTGGGAGAAGTAATAGTCGACGTCAACGAAGTTCTCTCGTGAAAATATTTGCTTTTGTCTGAGTACCTTTAGCGTTATCTAAAGGCACTGTAGATTGCTTCTGGGCTCTAATGAGGCATATGTTTCGTTACGGAACAATCACCACCCGCAATAATAGATAACTCCACCTAAGCTGATAACCTTCATTTGCACTTGATGCATTTGCACTTATATTTGAAGCTAAGAGATTGAAAAGAAAGGCAAACCCCCGCACGCGAGTGCGATAACCCCCCCCCCCTTCCTCTTATAACCGCTTATGGCTTTCCTACACGTGGCTAGAAGACACAACATCGTAAAACACATGTACTGTTGACACCCCCTGTGATCACAGGGAAGCAATAAGAAAAACAGCCACGCTTCTCACCTTCTGTTTAATGCACTAAAAGCAGCCCAGCCACCTCGCACTGTCCACAGGCTAATCACAAGGCGCCGCTTCGAGCCTATATTCCGAAACGTAGCGCAGATTATCTCGCAGCTCACATACCGCGATTGCCCTGCGTCGTCGGAACCACCACGTGTGCGCTCTACCGCTACTGAACTTAACTTAGCGGCAGAGAAACCGGTGTTGTTCCTGGTGCCCCGCAAGTAGGTTTCTGTGTGTTTGCGAGTGCAGGTATCACAGAGTAGTTTTTTTTTACCTACGAGATTCATCAAGCAGCAAGACTTGCATCAAAGGACAAGGACAAAGCGGATATTGTTGCTAAAGATGCGCCACGTGTCTGTCTTCTCGTCAGTGACTCTGTTTGACCGGCGAGCTGCCTACTTTATTGTACACGCTCCAAGGCTGAATTGTTTTCGAGCGGGGGCCAGCACACTACAACACTTCCTACATGCATCTACAACCCTTGCAGTCAAGTTAACTTGCGCACCTTATGAACATGTGCTCATGTTGCAAGCTTTCTCTCCAATTCGCACCGCATGTAACACTCCTGAAGACTTACAAAGCACATCTTGTGTGATTGTCCCCGTTATCAAGCAGAGCGACAGGTTATGAGAGCTGAGCCTCCTCTGCAACAAGACTTGATCTTGGAGCTGCGGCACCTTCTTGCCCCATGGCGAAACAGCGCCTGTGCGATGTGCAATACAAAGACGCTGTTGGCGTTTTACAGCGAAAGCTGGTATGAGATCCCAAGGGCCGTTTTTGGCACTGTAGTTGTCCGCCGCCGCCGCCGGTGTGCGTAACCACTATCGCGCGAAATAAAAAAAGCTAAATAAGAAAGAATATCTGGGATAGAACGAGGTTCCAACCTGGGCCCTCTGCGTGGGAGCCCTGTATTCTACCTCAGAGCCATGCCGGTGCTTGAAACTGCTTTGCAAAAAGACCCTATACAGGCTTCATATCGGGAAGGCACCACATCAACATATGTAATGTACTGTGGTAGAAGGATAAAATAACAACCAGGCGTCACACAACGCGAATTCTGTAACCAGGCGTCAAACAATGCGAATTGCACAACCGGTGGGTTGTCGGATGCTTCCAACCCATTACAAAGGCCTCTGCCATAATTCTTCAGTGATGTTCTCAAGAACATCAAATAAACGTTTTATTCTCTCTCTCTTCGTCGTCATCAGCCACAGCACCAACAAAGTGCACATAAGGCCTTGCATGCATAGGCGTGCGCAGGGTTCCCCATTAGGGGGGGCAAAGGTTCATCGCAGCGCCCCCTCGCCCTACTAAGTCAATGTATGGGACAGATTATGCGCCACCCCCCTCTTAGGTGGCTAGAAGGGTCAATGTACAGGGCAGATTTTGCGCCCCCCTCTTAGGTGATTGGGGGGGCGGCCACCCCCCCTGCCCCCCCTGTGCGCACGCCTATGCTTACATGTGTTTAGCGGGTGCCACGGTCCTCCGCAGAATGACGAAAAATTGCATAGTGGCTGCTTCCCCACTTCACAAAAATTATGATGATTTATAGCGTAGTGGGTTCCTCGCAAGTGCACTTCTATTGGTTGCCAAGGAAACCCATAAGGCTCCCATGATCTGTTTCCTCAGGGTCTCAATAAAGTTAATTCCCCTTCTTTCTCTCTTTCTCACGTTAACGTATGTTTAAAGCGTGGTGGGAGAGTTAAATAAAGACCAGGCGTCACACAATGCGAATTACGTAAGTAGTGGGTCGTTTGAAGCTTCCAACCTATTGCAAGGGCTGAGCCATAATTCTTCCTCGTCATCAACCGTAGGATCAACAAAGTGCACATAATGTCTTACAGATGGCACCTCGCTTCTCCGCAGAATGATGAAGAATGTCGTGGTGGGTGCTTCCCAACTTCACCAAAATTATGATTTGTGGGGTTGTGGCTACGTTGCTAGTCTACTTGAATTAGTAGTCACAAAAGAGTTTACAACGGGCTCTAGAACTGCCGCTCTTCCAGCTTTCGCTGTGAATGTGCTGCGTTTTTTACGCAAGCCTGACGTTTTTGAGGACTACACATCTTAAGAAAACCTTATGAATGACAGTTTTGTGTTTATCTGTGTGCATGACTGTACGTGTTATTTGTGTGTATGTGATCATTGTGTATATCATAGTCAACACCCAACACTTGGAGTAGTAGCAACCAGGCGATGAACCAGGCTGACATCCACAAGGTGTTCAATAAACATTGCTATCTATCTATCTATCTATCTATCTATCTATCTATCTATCTATCTATCTATCTATCTATCTATCTATCTATCTATCTATCTATCTATCTATCTATCTATCTATCTATCTATCTATCTATCTATCTATCTATCTATCTATCTATCTATCTATCTATCTATCTATCTATCTATCTATCTATCTATCTATCTATCTATCTATCTATCTATCTATCTATCTATCTATCTATCTATCTATCTATCTCAATTGTCACCTAACAATAACAGTGTCGTCATTATGAAAGACAGAAGAAGTAAAAGGCAGAATAAAGCCAGCCTCTATACAGACATCTGCGGCATCCCAGAGTGAGCAAAGAAGGCGACCACCAACACCTGCAGTGGTGTTGTATACAACGTGGACACCTGCATAGGCAATGAAGGCTTCATCGCGAATGTTACGTCGCAGTTCCCCATCATAGAGTGCTCCTGTTCTGGCCGGAACATTCTTGTGACGTTCAGCGGGTCCAAACCCCCTCGCTGACATCGAACTCTACAAACAGCGCCGCAATGTGCGCCCCTTACGGCCGCGCCCACCTCAGTGCACCCGCTGTGCCCGCTACGGCCACATAGACGTTACGTGCACGTCCACTTGGCGCTATGTGCGATGTGGAGGGCCCCACCCCCGGCTGAGTGCGCGGCTGAGCAGCCAAAGTGTTTGGTCTATGGCGCAGAACACCTTGCCACGGAACCGCGCTGCCCTCGTTGGCAGGACGATCGCCGCGTCCTTGAGCTACGCAAGGAGTCTACGACGCCCATTTCGCGTAGTGAGACCCTCGCCCTCGCGCGGGCATCAGACACCAACGCTTCCGGTAACGCCGCAAAGCAACGACTCTACCACCCAGTCACTAAGGGACTATCTTACGCAGCCGCCAACGGAGTCACTGCTCCCGCAGCAGCGACCAGCGACAAGAAGGGTTCTGCCTCTCAGTCTTGGTGGCAGCACTCACAGCGGCACTGGAGTTTCTGCCCTCCAGCTGCCCCATTCGTGTGCTCTGCACTGCAGCGCTGGCCACCCAAACGGCGCTAACCCAGGATGGCGAGTAACCATCTCCGCAAAACGAGGCCGCGCATACTGCAGTGGAACTGCAACTCACTGCGCCGCCGACAAGCAGTGCTTGCGGCGATCCCTCCCCTGCGCGACTACCACGTCCTGGCCTTCCTGGAAACAAATGTTCGCGCGGAGGAGGTATCGTTGCCCGGCTACATCGGCTACAGCAGCCCCACGCAGTGTGCGCGGCCCGATTGCACCAGTGTCCCGTGCGGTGACGCCCTCCACCCACCCGGGAAGCTGCGCGCAGGCTTCTACATCCGAACAACGCTTCCTCACACTTTTATCCCCACGGAACACTATACCGGAGGAACATGTGATCGTGTGGCCGCTACAGTTCGTGTAGACGGTGTTGACACCTCCGCCGTGAGTGTTTATGTGCGCCGATTCACTGCAGCCAGCTACGCGTTTGTCTCACCTCTTGTCGTTGCACTCTCTCGCGTTCACGTCCTGTGCGGAGACTTAAACGCGCACCATGTCAGCTGGGGTGACCCTAGCACCGATGTGCGCGGTCTGGACCTTTCCGAAGAGATATACAGGGCTGGCTGGTCTCCTCGTTCTATACACAGGGGCGCCAACTGTCACACGTTGCAACGGCGCTACCATTGTGATCGACCTGGCCCTGGTGTCGGAACCCGGCACCTACGAGTGGAAGCGACACTCTGACACGGCGGGGTCCGATCAATTCCAGATCACGCTCCTACCGTGCTAACCCAGCCGCGATGCCGTGCTCGAGTAGAAGGTCGTGCGGTGGCCGCTCTTCCGCGAGCTGTGCGCGAGTGTTCAGTCCAGCGAGGACTTCTTTGCGCATATCGCGGACTGCGCCGAGCTTGCAACCATTCGCTGTGTGGTGCCCGCTGCAACGCCCTGTCCTGACATTAAATTCCTAAAGCTCCGCGCAGTGCGCCGGCGTGCCCAGAGGCGGGCACTGCGCTCTTCAGGCCCCGGTGCCCCCACAGAGTACGACCGAATGGACGCCGTGTTCCGACGCCACGCGCAACAACTGCGTGACCGCAGCTGGACGAGCGTGTGCTTCTCCCTTCGTGACCCGCGCAGGCGCCGCCGCGGCTGGCACGTCATGAGCGTTATGCTCAACCCGAAGGTGTCTCGCTTCCCTGTTCTCGCCATCGCGTTGGCGCGTGGAATCACGGAGTTGGAGCTCACAGAGCTCATTAACCTCATCCTTCGAGCTGCCTCCTGCTGCCGCCCAGGCCCCTGCGCACACCCTGAACCACACGGCCCCACCCCTCCCGCCACCCGAACATGCTCTTGCGGCGGACACCCGCTCCCTTTGCGAGAGGATTCTCACTTTCTCCGGGCTGCAGCGGGTAATTCAGAGGAAGTGAACACACAGCGCTGCTGGTGCGGATGGTATCACACACCAGCTGCTGAGGAATTGGACTCATCCAGGCGCCCTCTCTTGTTAGAGGCATACAACCGAGTTTTCGCTGGTGGAGGCCTTCCGGATCAGTGGTGCGCTGCTGCGGTTGTGCCAGTCCTAAAGTGAGGCAAGCTGTCCCGTGAACTCATATCGCATCGGCCCATCTCCCTGACATCCGTGGCTGGGAAAACGATGGAGGGAATGGCCCTTCACCGGCTTCAATGGCTCGCGGCGTCTTTTCGCCGGAATAGTGCGGCTTCCGACCTGGTCGCGCAACAGCTGACTGCCTTGCTGCCGTCGTCAGCACCCTTGAACAGGTCCTGCACGATGGGGAGATGGGAATCCTGCTCCTACTTGACGTTCCGTCGGCTTTCGACTCGCCCCCTCACGCGTCCATCATCAGTGCTGTGCGCGCACTCGGTGTTGAGGGCAGGCTCTTGAACTATATGCAAGCCTTCCTCACTGACCGTATGTTTTCTGTGCGCGTGGGGAGAGCGTCAAGCTCACCGTGCTCCATCCACTCTGGTGTACCACAGGGCAGTGGGCTTAGCCCGTTTCTGTTCAACCTGGTGCTCCGCCGCTCTTGAAGTGCCTCCCAGAAACGGCTGACCTCCTTGGGCGCGCGGTGATATATGCCGACGACGTCGCTCTGTACGTGCGCGGCCCCACTCGCAAGTGCAGTGCTGTGCGCGAACGCATCCAGGCAGCTCTCGAGCGTGTTGCTGCCTTTTTGGAGGGCATTGGCCTGGCGCTCCCTCCAACGAAGACTGAGGCGCTCGTGGTTCACCCCTGGGCTACTCCGCGCCGCCATCTCCCGTGCCTACAGCTTCCGGTGCGCCGACTGGCTGGCAAAGCTGCGTGCGCTACCTCGGGCTCACGATCGACAACCGGCTACGGTGGCTGCCCGCTGTCTAATGCATTCGCCAGGCCGCCCGTCGTGTCGAAACCTGTGCGCGCCGACTCTCGCCCGTGATGACGGCTGCGGCACCCCTCGCTGTGCCATCGCTCAAGAAGCCGCAGCGCAGATGCACGAGGACCTCGCCGACAGGACTCACGTCTTCACTGACGGCCCTGTACTATAGGACCACTCTGCTGCAGTAGCCTGTGTCGCTCCCGAGCTCGCCACTGACCTCCAAAGACGCCTGAGCTACTGTGCCTCCTCTACGACTGCCGAGCTGGTGGGTGTGCAGCTAGCTGCCGATCTCCTTCGCGTGTCGCCGGCTGTCACTAGCGCGGCCATCTTCTGCGGCTCCAGGGCAGTCCTGCGCCAACTCACGAGGGAGGACCGCGGCCCTCCGCTCGCCCAGCGCATCGCCCAGAGCCTCCTGGCACTTCGTATGAGTGGCGGCGACGTGGTCCTGCAATGGCTACCATCCCACGTCTGCATCGCGGGCAACGAGGCGGCGGACGAACTCGCAAAGCGAGCACACTCCAGCGCGACTCCGCTCACGCTTACGGACTACGCAACAACTTTCGATTCGGCGCGCATCAACTTTTCGCCGTGAGTTGATGCGAGAGCATCCCGACGCGCGGATCGCCGCTGGACACGCCCCAACTACCCTTCCTGCAACTGGCTTCTCCCGCCGCAATCGCGCGCTCCTCCTCACCCTTACAACCGATTCAGCGGGGCCCGCGGAACCTAAACATCGTCTCCGCGGCGCGGCTGCACCGAAGTGCGTCGATTGCGGCGCGGTACAAACTGTTGGACATCTCCACTGTGAGTGGAGATGGAGTTGTGAGCCGCTTCCAACGCTCGGAAGCGGCTCACAACTGAATACCGCCGCCACGGCCTGCTCTGCGTGACTCTACAGGGCTTCCTGTTCCCCACCGGCTGCGAAGATCGCAGCGGTGCCGCTCTTGCGGCCCTGATCTCCTTCCTTCAACAGGCGAACCTGATAGAGCGGCTTTTCTAAGCCGCTCGACACGATAAAGACGCTTCTCTCCTGCGTCCGCTCCAATCACTACCTTTCCTTCATTCTCTTCTCTTTTCGTGCCTCCTTCATTCCCCACCCTCCACGAGTGTTTTGGTCGAGGAGTCCTATGCAAAGACAGTTGTCGATCACTTTCCCCTCCTTTTGCTTTTTCTTCCCCCTATGTAAAGGAATCACTAACCAGGGCGTGATTGCAATAACAGGGCCGCGGTAGCAGCGAGCTGCCGCTCCTCGGCCGGGTGTTGCGGCCTGGGAACTTTTGATCACCCCTGTACCTAGCGACTGCTTCATCTCTAGTATCTACCTCGTCGTGTAAAAGCCCATTTTCTTGTTACGTTGCAATGCGATATGAATAGCTAATTTTATTAATTACGTACACCAGAACCGTGGCTGCAGATCTATAATACAACGTAAAAGTGAGTAGCATGGTCATGGGAGATGTGGGTTTCACGTGCGCTCGTGATAACTAGATAATCCGGTTTGATGAAACGAAGGCACTGATGACATGATGACATCAGCACCGTAGAGCTGATCATTTCCCACGTTGCTGAGAATTTGAACGCATGTGGGTCATATGGTCCGCGGAACAAGGGACTGGCACGTCACATGAGGAGCTATACCCTGCGTGTTTTCTGACACCATGCAGGCTAGTGTCGCGGAGGGGAATTCGGAGGAAGGGAGGAAGGACGATAACTCAACAAATTCTCAGAAACAGCTCTCGACTGCTCATTTCGCAAGTGCGTAGTTACCAAATGCAGTCTGGAGATCTAGCATTTCATTTTACTCACGGAAAATTTAAAGGTTTTGTTAAGGAACGATTCATTCACGCGTGCCCACGCCCACCATCCTCCAGCGGTGGGAGAGCATACAGTTGTCTTACGAGTGATTTTTGCTTGGCGCGCACAAGGGCATTTTCACAATAGCGCGGCTGCCTAGGAGGGACAGGGGAGCTTTCTTTCTTTCTTCTCCGGTGTTCACTGCATGAGTTTATTTATTTACTTACGAGCATGATACGTAAGCAATATCGGCACACCTACGTAGCGCTGGCTATATCCCCATCAGTGGCGCTGGCTACGTCTGTGTACGCAACTTCTTTATGCTTGTTCTGTCAATTTGTGGCGAAAACAGAGCACGATACAGAGCACTGGGTGAATTGAACCTTCCGCATAGTTAGCATGTTATGACTTAAGCTTAGTGTGCTGCATATAGCTGTAGCTAATCACTTTGGTGAAGTCGCTGCGATGTTCGACGGGTCGTTTGACGTGGTCGTTTTGCGGACTAAACACGTTAACGAAACCTTATGAATGACACTTTAGTGTTTGTGTGTGGGGGACTTGTACATGTTTTTTGTGTACGTGATCATTATATGACATTGTAGAAAGAAAAGACAGGACGCCGACCAAGAAGGTTTAAAAAATATAATAAAATGACGTTTCGGCTTCCACACGGAAGCCTTGTTCACTAAGCTGGGAAGCCGAAGCTTCCAGCTTAGATCCGCGAAAATAATCGCTTGAGGCATCTTGCATACGTAAGAGGTAGATTGCCGTCGTTACTGTTAAGCGTGTTCTGTTAAGTCAAAGGTTTCAGATATTGCCGTTTCATCCAGTTCTTTTCCCGGGCGATAACTGAAGCTTGGTCCCAGTCGAAGCCGCGGTGCGTTTTTTCTACGTGCTCTGCGAGGGCACTGGAAACGACTTTTTTCTTTTTCACGTTATTCATGTGCTCCTTTAGACGTCGCTCGAAATTTCCGCTTTCACCCACGTAGACATAATTGCAATCAACGCAAGGAATCTTATATACAACGCCAGGGAACTTTTCCTTTTTAGTTATTCATTGACGCTGACAAGCTCGTGACGTAGCTTGTGGCTCGGAATATGGGCAACTTGCACATTATATCCACGCAGGACGCGTGCCAACGCTTCGCTGATGCCGGGAACGTACGGAATGGAGGCGCGACGCTGGCTGAGGGAATCACGTGGCTCAGTAGGGCGCAGGGCTCGTTTCTCGGACGAAGCAATAAAACTTCTGGGGTTCGCGAGTTCGCGTCGGGTGCATGCTAAGTCGGAGTCCAAGTCTTCTGGCTTGCTGCAAATTCTTTGTGCCCTTTTAATTAAAGAAAATACCGCAGACCGTTTGTGGCTTACAGGGTTGACCGACTAGAAATGCAGGTAACGCCCACTATGTGTGCCCTTTCTATGAACTTTGAACGACAGACGTTGTCAGTTCACCTGTACCACTATGTGAAGAAAAGGTAGACGTCCAGAGCTCTCCTCTTCCACGGTGAATTTTATTGCTTTCTCAATGCTTTCCAAGTGGTCGGTGAATGCGGCCAGGGCGTTTTTTGATGATGGAATAGCAATCATCAAGGTACCGGAAGAATTCTTTCGGAGGAGGGTCGAAGGAAAAAATATTGAAGAAATATTGTATATATTATAGCCAACACCCGACACCTGGAGTAGTAGCAAGCCAGGCAATGAACCAGGCTGTCATCTCTGGCACTCGAGCAACCTTCTCTGCTTTGGCTGTACGAGACCCACTAGGAACATACGCATCTATATACCTATGTTCCAACCGTGGTGAATGAATCTTCAGGGTCATGGATCTTCCTAGCAGAAACCACCGCCGCAATTTTTGGTTGTCCCACCAGGTGACATCAACAGCCATGAAGCTTGCTGCTCTTCCTAGCGTCGCCCTAGTTCGTGATGAACCGCCAAGGAAATGGTGCGTGTTCAGGGACTCCAAGACAGCTCGTCATTGCTTGATTTCTGTCTTACCTCGCGGCCCTCACAAGCCACCACTCCTTAGAAACTAGAAAAGTACTTCAAACACTCATCCAACCAGGATTCGACGGCACGTACCAGTGGCTGCCAGCCAGTGTGGGATAGTGGACAGCGAACATGCCTGTAGATGTAGTTGCCGGGTGTGCCTTAGACAATTACGCCACGCCTCATCTGTTCTCCAGGATACTAACGGCAGCATACAAACGCATGCGGCGTTGGGTGAAACGCACGGGATGCCACACGTGGCGAAATAAAATTATGCGAGACGCGGGACATGCTGCATCGTTGCCCGCGCTGTATTTGCGTCGAATCATTGGCGACCCCCGCTAGTTTTCAATTTTGGGGTTGTAGCGCCACGCCACTCGTTGCCAGCCGGCCAAGGAAAAAGAACAGCGTACCGTGGCTCGTGGTGGCGCGAGCTAGTGGGAACGCTTTGGCTCTTGTAAAATTGCGCCACAGGAGGGAAGAAACGAGATGGCTGAAACAGAATCACAGTACATATGTTACACCGCAACCAGAATCCTGAGGCTAAAATTACAGCGCAAACGCACAAGACACCCACGAAGAAAAGAAGCGTACGACACAAGCGCTGACTAACAAGTGTTGCAATATTTCATACACCAATGTATATATAAGCCCAAGGAAAACTTACCGCACGTGCGCACACAACAATAGCTCTAAACCAAAACGCGCAACTAGGATAACAGTGCATTGGATACGCGAAGACATGAAATCATATTCAGATGGATGCAGGGACAAAGAAGTAAAGAAGAAGTAAGAAGGACAAAGAAGTGCGTTTGCGCTGTAATTTTAGCCTCAGGAATATGAACCAACTATAGTCGGTGACAAGCAAAGAATAAAAAGTAAACTGTATCGCTGACTATTTGTATTATGCGCGTCCAACTACGACCGCTCTTTACCATGACGTAACGGTCAAGACGAACCAATGAAAAATCAAACATGGCGCCGTTCGCGACGAGAGGCCAGGTACCGCTGCACCGAGACTGAGAGCAAAGCCAGACTGAGAGCCGTCAATTCGAATTGCCTGTGGTGTTTGTTTCTTTAAGAAGAAGCTCTTTCCTACTGTTATCCGCACGTGCTCAGTATCATCCCCGCCGGTCGTCATTCGATGCAGTAGAAGCTTCCGACTGTGCCGCGTTTGAAGTGCACCGAAGCGGCAGCACCTCGTAGTGTTTATAACGCTTTAGCGCGTTCCGTCATTTCGGCAGCGTCAAGTTGCAACACGGCGTGTGTTCCCTCATCGCTCGGATACACCAAGTATGTCGCCTGAGGGTCACCACATAGGCGATTGTCGCGTTCATTCGTGTGCAGTGAGGTGAAAGTGAAAGCGGAATGTGCGCGTCTGTGTACAATCTACTGCCCGCAAAAGCCACGGCATTAGCGTTGCCACATGTGCGTCTGTGTGTGTGTGTTACTTTGAGCTGGTAACGTAGGAATCTTGATCTATTGCGATATGCGCCGTACTGTGCGCCTATTATGAGTGACGTCTGTGCGGACGAAGCGTGAGAGAAAGAAAGCGACCGACATAACCCGTTAGCGCAGCACAATGCGAAAGTAAACAAAGCAGGTGTGGAGAATATGCAGTGGCGTGCGCATTATAAGAGATAGTTGTGGTCATCCTCTGGGTGTGTCATTATGTGACGTGTGCCTATTGGCGCAGTTGCGTCGTTTTAACAGAATTCAGTTCCAGCCCAGAATGATGTCCTAAGTTGCGGTGCCCGTCGCGGAAGTCTCACGCCCGACGCACAAACGCCTTGCATGAAAAACGCCATGAGAGGTAATCATTGTGTACAAACCGCGAAATGATGCGCGCTACATAATATCGCTTGATACAGAAACTTTCGATTGCATGGGTCGTGATCGTAACAGAAGTGACGCCGCTAAAATTATTACTGAGCGAAAAAAAGCGTTTGTCTTTAATGGCGTGGCATCATACTTCACAATATGATATTTGGAATTCTTGCTTTTGCCTAACGTGTGTTTTTGCATTTCGCGTGCATTGTGTGCATGTATGACGCAGTCATAATTTGTTTATATTAAACTGCAGTAGACTCTCCGCGAAGTCCATAGACGAACTTCAATTGATGGCGAAAATGTTAAGACAGAACCGAAGAAGACACGTAAGACACGGACAAGCGCGCTTGTCCGTGTCTTACGTGTCTTCTTCGCTGCTGTCTTAACATTTGCGCCATCAATTGAAGTTCAGCTATGCACCAACTAGCCCGACAGCAAACGTTATAAGTCCATAGACCCTTTTTTAAACGCTTATGCCTTCTTGTGAAGCCTCACCTCCTCACTATGCGATACTAACAAATGAGTAAGGGGGAGCCGGAGAGGTGGGGCTTAACAATGGACGAGAAGAGTTACTGATTTTGTACACTGGGATTATCTATGTGTACATTTATATGTTTTCCCTCTTTTTTCCCTCGAGAATGCACGTGTTTTTTGTATGTCCGAGTGCATACGCGTGGTCTTGTGGCTACTCAATTTTTCATTTTTACATTCTTATTTTTATGTTTCCTGAGTTGTTTTATTTTTTTTCTCTCTCTCTGCTCTGCCATTCCCACTGGGGCTATGCAGGTATGTAATAAATGAATAACAAATAAATAATAAATAAACAAAAAAAGTTGAATGTTCAGTGGCTGAAGAGGTCGTGGCAGAACCAGGGCAAGCTGTCGAAGCGAGAAACAGTCCCACGTAATGTTTTTAGTCACCGCCACTTTAGCCGCGTACATCGCACTGCCGTGAACGTAACCGCAACGTATGCAATGACCCCCTCAGTTAAACACGTTGTGCACTACGCACTTTTATTTCGTTTAAACAATACGTCAAATGAAACCTTGGCGTTTACCTCAAGCACGATGACAAGCACGGCGACTAGAGATGCAAATGCGGTGTCTACCGCAACGCAAGAGTCCCAATTCACGAAGGCAATCTCAGACCACTTCGCTTTGAGTCACAGTTTCCATAGTTACAGCCGACAGTGGAGAAAACTGGCGGCGAAAATTTCGTAAAAAAATTACAAACGACCTTATAAAATGGAAATAATGCCACTGTTTTGTTTTGTGCAACCGTAAAAAAACATTTCTTTATTTTAAAATTTACATTAAATCTGCCATTCTTTGTTTTAATACCATAATAGGTACTGCACAGAAACATCACATTTGAGATGTACATGACTGCTTTGTATAGACTCCGAGATGACCATGGCGGGGGTGCGATTTAAACAACCGATATAATGTTTAGCTTACCCTGAACTCCGTGCCTTCACCATTTTTTTAACCAACTTTGCTCCCTTTATTTCAATATCAATGCAGTATTGCAAAATAATGTTTATATATGTGAAAATCATTGCCATCGTTTAGGAACTACTTCGTTTGTAGCGCAGATGCATGCAAAATATGAGCAATGCGGCCTCGTAGGCGGAACTTGGATTTATTCTTGAGCTCTCACCGACTATAGAGCCAAATGAAGTTTTATTTTAGTGGCTAGAATCGACACCGGCAGGGAACACCAGCCGTGGCTTCACGTGCCACTGCCAAGTACCGTTTTTATCTTCTTGTGAGGCCGCGCGCTCTGCGATTTTGTTCGCCGCCCAAAGGAAGTCGCTACAGGGTCTTGGGACAACGCGAGCGCAGGAATCCGAGAGTGGCTTGTGTTCTGCGCATGCGTCCTTGCGGCTGGTAAATTTCATGGGTCCCCAATACTAAAACTGTCTAGTATTTCGCCGAAGTTGGGATGTGCACTCTCGACTTGTACTTTGACATACAGGGCGTGGTCGACCGGGCTCGCGCGATTATCGCTTGAGGGGAGTTTTGTACGTGTTGTGCTTTCACCGCAAAGTATGCGTTGAAGCTACAGACCACACGAAGGTCACTTTGCTCGCTGCAGCGGAGGCGTTTGCGAAAGGAGTGATCTGCTAGGAGAGCCAAAGTAGGGGTTAGTTGAACTAACAACTGCGACAGTTCGCGCTCGTCCTATGTATGCCTGTGTATTCTTTTCGTGTGTCCTTCTTTGTGTTTGAGCAGCGCGCTGCAAGTGTCGAGTTGTAACAGTTGTTAGTTCGCACTCGCCTTGTGTGTTTTCTTTTCCTGTGTCCTTTATGCTTGAGCAGCGCGCAGCAACAAGTGTCTAGCTGCTTGCCGTTCTGCCTGTGACATTCCAATTTCTTTCTATCGCATTCATTACTTCGCCTTTGAGGCGAAACTGTGACTTCTTTTAACACAATGATGTTGACGAATAATGGCATAGTGGGTAGTTCCCTACTTCGCAAAATTATGATTTAAGGCGTAGTGGGTACCTTGCAGATGTACTTCTAGTTAGTAGTCGCCCCAAGAAAGTTTACAACGGACTCTAGAAATTCCGTTCGTGCAGCTTTCTTTGACTGTGCGGCGTGTTCCGCGCAGGCCTGGCATTTGGAACAGTGAAGCGGTTCTAGCTCCGCATAAAGTATGTGACCGTGCCCCAAAAAATATCATGATCATGAACGGGTATGGGCTACAGAATTTAGGGAGATCCCACTACTCACCGCTACGGCATGGCCTCTAATAAACCTGAGAACGGGTACAGAGAGAGAGAGAACGAAAGAAAGATATAAAAAAAAGAGAAAAATATTCTTGCCAAAAGAAATTCTTCACGAGGCGGGATTCAAACCCGCGTACCCTCGATCCGAAGGCCAGCGTCCGAACCACTCGGCTATCCAGGCACGCTAGCATAGCCTTGTATAGTAGAGTGTAGCAAGGGCGTGGGACAGGGAAGTGAGCGTGAGGATGAGAGATGTGATGGCGAAGAGGGGAGAAAAGAGGAGGAAAATAGAGGGAGGAGAGTAAAGAGTAGCACAGAAAGAATGAGAACATCAACGAAAGAGAGAGAAAAAAAAAGATAGAAAGAAACATGAAGGAAGCATTGCGTCGTCTAGCGACCAGATGCTGCACCACCTAGCCATGCCGCGCACGCGCAGTATATAACTGCGCGTGCGCGGCATGGCTAGATGGTGCGGTACCACGCCCATCGACGGAGACATCGCGCGCAACTTCCGCTCTATAGTGCATAGCCTGGCTGCGTACTCCCGAGGAGGATAATAATAATATTAGGGGTTTAACGTCCCAAAACCACCATATGATTACGAGAGACGCCGTAGCGGAGGGCTCCGGAAATTTCGACCACCTGGGGTTCTTTAACGTGCTGCTAAATCTAAGCACACGGGCCTCAAACATTTTCGCCTCCATCGAAAATGCAGCCGCCGCGGCCGGGATTCGATCCCACGACCTTCGGGTCAGCAGTCGAGCGCCATAACCACTAGACCACCGTGGCGGGGCTCCCGAGGAGGAAGCCACCCATCTCGACGCTAGGCGTGTCGGTCGCCGGGAAGTGTGAGCGGCGACGGGCCCGTGCTTCACTGTGCCAAGCTTTGCGCGACACAGTGCAAACTGCCCGCAATTTTGTCAACTCTGCCTGACTTCAAGTTTACATCATCAGCGACGCAAGCGCGAGGGAGAATTAGCATCATTTTATGAAGACAACAATCCAACGCTCTTTCACTAGACAGAAAATTCTTTTTTTCACCCGGCTACGAATTAAGGTTTTCCTGCGTCTGTAATTAATCGACGTCGCCTCGCTTATAACGCGGTGTCTCGCGGACATCAATACGGCGTTAACGCAAGGGACTACTCAGGAAGGAGATTTCGAAGAGCGATGTCGTACATGCCGCTTTTCAAGAATAATACATCTATTCTACAAACGTAAGTAGTAAACCGCAGCTATATTACAGTCACTACTGGAAATACTGGACTAAGTAGGCGCATAACGAAAGACAAATAATTAGGGGAGTGTAAATGTGAAATTTTGAAATTCGAAGCGGATTCGAATAATAAAAATCAAGCGGGTACTGAATCGAATATTTGCGAACATTTTCGCGCACGGACCACAATGCGACTGCCTTTTGCAAAAGCAAAAAAAGAAACCTTTTGTTTATTGTCACCAACCAGATATGGAAAAGAAAGTTTGTTAAATAGCAAGTAATGCACACGAAAATTATGCATTCTACTACACTGTTGCTTAACCGTACCACATCTGCAGTTAATGTTGTCAATAAAGAAAGAAGGTCGCTTGGTATGGTCAGGGAGCAGCCATTGTGCGTGGCACAATTTCTCCCTACAACGAACAAGGTCAACGGCTGGAGTGATGACAAAGAGAAATCGCGAGAATACGGCGGTTATGGCGAAGCGCGTAACCTGCATCGTTCAAGATTTAGGTTCCCGCCAATCATAGGATACCGTTATTCTGTGAATAGACGAAATCGCTGCCATGTCTCGCCCTCCCATTCAGCAGGAAATACTTCAAACGATGCATATATTTGCTGTGTAAGTTTTATAGACAGAATCTATACGGAAACGAGGTTATAATAATTGCCAGAAGCCCCTATCATCAAGGCTCAGATTTAAACAGCCTGCATATCGCTCTTAACGTTTCTTGTGTTTTATTAGTGGCATGAGTAACACTCTCGTTTCTCTTCCGACCACTTCCGGTCGAGCACTTCCGGTTTTCCGAATATTCATAAAAAGTATTCATAAAACTAGAAATCCATGGTGGTGGTTGGAGGTTAAGAGTTGTATTGAATGCATTGGAAATGTGAGCATAACTTGACCTCAGATAAGGGCCACATAACTGTCAGGATAATTATAGAACATTAATTGATTGAGTTCATTAAAAGATTGTGGGCAGCTGGGGTCCTTGCGGCAGCTGGCGGAGCAGATTTCCACCATACGTTTCTCTCTACGTGGTCTTTGAGATTCGCTTGCACAAAATGGTACGAAATCGATATTCCTGGTCCAAGTTCAGGGCTATATCAAGGTGCAAGTATTAGGTGCCTCGTCAAACGAGAAAAGTGGCCCTCGGTGTCGGCGGTGGCGTCAACGCGATTGATGCGAAAAGTCACGTGATCAGAGATTACTCTCTCCTGACGTAGTCATGTGACGTCCTCATGGCATAACTATGACGTCACGTGATGATGTGATCACAAGATATCATCGCATGATCGAAGATGTGTCGATCTCGGAGGCAGTACAAAACGATCTTAGGTGTAGAAAGCTGCAGTGCTTCCGATCCTGGCGGATAAGCAAATCAACACTTCTTGCGCAAAAGCGCAAGAAGTGTTGCGCAAGAAGTGTTGATCATGGAGTACCAACTAGCTCGAACCCACACCTTGTTAAAAAAAGGATATGCAAAGCCACGTTAGGTGCAGAAAACTTTCGGGCGGTGTAGGGAAAGGATCAATACATCGACTGCAAAGAATAGCAAGAAGATGGCTCAAAGATAATCAAAAGTTTACGAACACAATTAGTGCGAGTGCCACTGTCAGATTCCTAAGATCTTCAGGGTCGCTTTACTTTTTGAATTAAATATTCTTCTTGAGTATCATATTTCGCTTTGCAGAAAAAGGGGAGAACTGGCGTGTAATGATTTTTAGTGTTGTTCTTGTCGCTCTATTGGCTTCGGTGTAAATATTATTTAGTGTCCTGCACAGGTATTTCCCACGTTTTTGAATGCTACCGTTATTAGTCCATCTATGCACTTCGACGATCCTTCTCATTCCTGTCATAACAGTCATAATCCTGTTGCAACTAGAAGCCAGCAACATCGTCCCCAGAAGTGAAAAGAAGCCGCGCCTGCAATTCTTTCTCGAGGCGGCGTCTGGAACGGATCTACTCATCGTTTAGCTTCGCTTTTCTGTTTTGTTTTTGCGTGTATAGCTGTGCTAGCACCATCAAGAACGGAGTTTCGCACCGTAGCGCTCAATCCTCCCACCTCTTTCATGGTATCCGGCACAGAACGGCTCCACCGAGATTAAATTTTCATTTGTGCATTTGGTTTTCTGTGTCTCTGCAGTTTCTGTGTCTCTGCAGCGAGCCAATTCCCTCAAAGCGTACACCACGCCAACTGGTCTAACAACAATGGCAAATGCGCTCTCCTCCCCTACTCACTTTTCGCCGAAAAATGGCGGCGTACGCGCCTGACGCATTGAAGGTAGCAATTACTTACGTCGCACGGCTTGCCCCATTCACTTAGCATCAGCCACTTCTCATCCGCCATTCTCCGGCGCCCTTGTAGTGCGCTTTCCAAATAAGGAAGCACGCAGAAACAAAACAATGCGAGCACCCGTTACTAATGAATGCACCGGGCTCATGCGGAGCTAGCCGCAGGGTGCCGCGGCTGTCCTTCCTGAAGGAATCTGCGCTGTGTTTCTCGCACTCCGAATGTGTTTGTCTTCAATGTTATCCGCGTGAAGAGCCCATGGCATGGATTATTTGGTGCCGGATTGCGGTGCAACGTGTTCTAGTTATTTTTCGTGCGCATTGACAAAGGCGCGCCCTGAGGCGTCTTACGTCCTAGCACAAGCTTCAACTCATATCGGGCAAATGCGTCCACTGCCCTTTATTACACTGCAAATAACAGAAAAGGCACTTTTAGCTTAAAGTCAAGAACAAGTAAAAAGGACAGCGTGAAGGCGTTGTTACATTTATGGTACCAGCTGAACTAAGAAAAGTGGCTTCAGTTAGATACAAAAACCTACGCTTGAGACTCCATGGGACACCGGATAGACTAAGCTATTGTGCATGAAAATTATGCAGAATTCGATTGGATAACTATAGGCACAATTTAAATATGCATCACAATAGTATTGCGCCCACCGTTTAGCACACTATAACATGTATTCCAGATTTGCCCGGTCACTCTGACCAGCAGCCGTGCGCGCATCCGCCGCAGCAATCGACACGGATATGTTACACACAACATAATCTTGTGTCTAAAACAAAAGAAAAAATGTCACAGTTTCGCTGCAACGGCGAAGCAATGAATGCGATAGCAATAAATTAGAATGTCACACGAAGAACGGCGAGCGCAAGGAACTGACGAAAAGAACACACAAAGGGCGACCGCGAACTAACAGTCACAGCTCGACACTTGCAGCGCGCTGCTCAAACACAAGGAATGACACTCGAAATAACGCACAGGTATACGTAGGAGGAGCGTGAACTAACAACTGTTACGGTTGTTACTTCTTCATGTTTGAGCAGCGCGCTACAACCCAACGCTCTTTGATTTTTTTTTCTTGAAAACTGCGGCGCGTGGAGTGAACCCTCCACATCTCCTGCTGCGTGTTGGCGTTCGACGCATTGTTTACTAGGCGTTCCACATCGTGAGTGGGTACAGAAAATGGGAAACTTTTTTAGTGCGCTTCTCAAGGGCAACTTTCAAGCTGAAGGAAAATGTAGGAGCGTTGCTCTAAAGCGCGCCCTTCGGCCAATCTCACGGGTGATACTGCACACGCTGAAACACCATTGAGCTCGGCGTGCCGTTTGCGTTAAATGGCGTATATAAACAGCTGGCCGTTTCTATGCTTAACAGGCGGGGGCGCGTGGCCGAGTTGTTTAAAGCAGCACGCTGCGGAGCGAGGGGTCGCACATGCGAATCCCGGTGGCGCGCTTCGGAATTTTTAAATGCGAAGCATTTCTTAGGGAACCATTGGCACTTTGAGCATCTCTATCTATCTATCTATCTATCTATCTATCTATCTATCTATCTATCTATCTATCTATCTATCTATCTATCTATCTATCTATCTATCTATCTATCTATCTATCTATCTATCTATCTATCTATCTATCTATCTATCTATCTATCTATCTATCTATCTATCTATCTATCTATCTATCTATCTATCTATCTATCTATCCATCCGCCTACGTCTGGGTGCTCTCATGATCGCCTAATTAACTTGCTCTCGACCAAAATTGAAATGGGAGGGTAAGGGGATTTGACGAGCATGAGTGTCGGTTCATGACATGAATAACCTGAAAATCCTGTTGCGTACGTCGTCAAACCCTTTCCTCCAGACACGTGTGGCACATACCCGTTTACCACGGGCCGCGGTGTACGGGTATGCGCCGCAGGTGATTGACAGTTTACAGGGGCGTAGCCAAGGGGGGGGGTTGGGGGGGTTCAAACCCCCCCGAAATTTTTCAGTTTTGCTTGCGTATATATTGCCACGCCCACTTCTTGTCTTGTTTTGATGTATTCGGGTTTGACCGGCAGGGACGGTTATCAACGCTCGACGCTGTCCGCGAAGTTGTGTTCTAGAAGCGTCGCGATTGTAGTAGATCGGTTTGTTAAGATTGCGCCCCGCACGCGAATGTTCCAGTTTTGTCTAGAGATAACGCCGCCACCAGCGATATTGCTGGAAAGTTCGATAGTGCCTGTATAAAAGCGGACGCGCTTGATCGCTTGTCAGTTGATCGACGGACGACGCCCTGTTCGCCGCTATCATTGTACAGCGTGCATTGCTGTAGTTCTAGTTCTCATTTTCCGGCCACAAGTTCGGCCAAATAAACAGTTTCATCCTACAAACGCCGACTGCTGTGTTCGTCGACGTCACGACCACGTGACATCTGGTGGAGGTGCTGCTTCATGATCCGGACGCCACCGCGAAGCGCTGACCCAAGCCCAAGCCGCGAGGAGGACGACGGCAAAGAAAACCCGGATCGTCGAACAAGCCGCAGGCAGAAGGGACTGCAGCCAGAGTACGGGTTCCTTCCCGAAAACACCAGGCAGCCCCAGGTCCCAACACCGACCGCAGCGACGATGACCGACCCCGTGCAGCCTGCGCCGATACTTCTCCGGCAGCCCAAGGAGCCGCCAACTTTCCGCGGGTCGTCATTCGAAGACCCGGAAACCTGGCTCGAGACCTTCGAAAGGGTCTCAGCGTTCAACAACTGGGACTCCGAGGACAAGCTGCGCCACGTCTACTTTTACATGGAAGATGCAGCAAGGACCTGCTTCGAGAATCGGGAGTCCACTCTTCGAACCTGGGACGCCTTTCGAAGCGCTTTCCTGGAGACGTTCACAAGCGTCGTCCGAAAGGAAAGGGCCGCAGCCTTGCTGGAGACACGGGTCCAACTTCCAAATGAAAGCGTGGCCATCTTTGCAGAGGAAATGACCCGGCTATTTCGCCACGCTGACCCTGCCATGCCCCAGGACAAGAAAGTCCGCTTCCTCATGCGAGGAGTAAAGGAACAGCTCTTCGCTGGACTTATGAGGAATCCGCCGAATACCGTCGAAGAATTTGTCTCCGAAGCAACAACAATCGAGAAAACGCTTGAGATGCGGACACGGCAATACAACCGCAGCTTCTCGACCACCAGCTACGCCGACGTTCAAGCACTAGGATCCGCCGACCTGCGTGAGACGATTCGAGCAATCGTGCAAGAGGAGCTGCGAAAAATTCTACCTTCGTCGCAACCTCAAGTGGATTCCATCGCCGACGTCGTGCGCCAGGAGATCCAGCATTCACTCGGTGCGCCTCAGCTAGCAGAGCCGCAGCCGCAAGCTATGAGCTATGCTGCTGCAGCCCGCCGTCATGCTCCTCCTCCACGCCCACGCCAAGACGACACACCGCCGCAGTACCGTCGCCAGACGCCGCCAGCGACGCCCTACCGTCCACCTGTCGGCCAGGCGCCGCCGCCGCCACCGACGCCTTACCGCCCACCTGTCGGCCAGCGCTACACCCCGAGGAAGACCGATGTCTGGCGTGCCCCTGACAACCGCCCGCTCTGCTACCACTGCGGGGAGGCCGGCCACACGTACCGCCACTGCCAGTACCGTCAGATGGGGCTACGCGGATTCCCCGTCAACGCACCGCGCCCGCAGCCCGGCGAACGGCCTCGCGACATCGACGACTACCTCACAGGCACACAGTGGCAAGAACGACGACCTTCCCGCTCACCGTTGCCCGGCCGCTACATGTCACCGCACCGCCGGAAGTACACTGGCCCAAACCGGGGCCGGTCGCCTAGCCCGTATCCGGAAAACTAAGGACAGCAACCGATGGAGGTGCGGTTGCTGAACGACGAAATGCTGAAGATCCTCCGCCGTCGACGACGACACCGCGACAAAGTTCCGAGCCCCCGCCGCACGCCGAACGACGTCGACGTCCCGAAGACGAAACTTTGCGACCGGAAGCAGACCTGACAACGCAACGCGGAAGCAGCGGTGCAAACCGACGTAGCCGTGACCCGACGCCGCGACGTAACCGCAACGCAAGACGGCGGACTAGCGACCTCGACGTTCTGATCGACGGCCACAACGTCACCGCTCTCGTCGATACTGGAGCCGACTATTCCGTCATCAGTGGGCCGTTCGCAGCAAAGTTGAAGAAAGTTAGGACTGCTTGGGATGGCCCCGAGATCCGTACCGCTGGAGGCCATCTAATAACGCCGATTGGTGTCTGCACGGCGAGAGTCACTATCAACAACCGGACTTATCCTGCGAGCTTTGTAATCCTACCAAACTGCTCCAGGGATGTGATACTTGGAATGGACTTCCTAAGTGACCACGGCGCCGTCATCGACTTAAGAACCAAGTCGATAACCCTATCGTCGGAGAAAGCGACACCACCGGATACGAACCCATGTCAACATGCTCTGAACGTGCTCGAGGATCAAGTCACCATTCCTCCTAGATCCAGCATCATAATTTCCTTCGGCACCGAAACGGCTGAATGCATCGAAGGTGTCATCGAGAGCGATCAGGGGTTGCTGCTAGACCGTGACATTTGCGTCGCAAGAGGCATTGCTCGGCTGTATGAAGGGAAAGGAAGCGTGATGCTAACGAATTTCAGCCAGGAATACAGACACCTGAGCAGGGGCACGACGATTGCATACATCGAAGAAATCTTGGCCGTCAGCGATGCGTTTGCCTTTTCAGATTCTGACGAAGCTACGACGACGATCCCTGAGCCACCCTTCGACGTAAACCCAAGTCTTCCCGCTCGCCAACAGCAACAGCTTCGACGCCTTCTGCAGGAATACAGGGACTGTTTCTCGTCGTCGTCGCGGGTCCGACAAACGCCCCTTGCTAAGCACCGCATCATAACAGAAGAAAATGCTCGACCACTCCGTCAGAGTCCCTACCGGGTTTCGACGCAGGAACGGGAGGCCGTTAAGAAACAAGTCGATGAAATGCTACGCGACGACATCATCCAGCCGTCCAACAGCCCGTGGGCGTCTCCCGTGGTGTTAGTGAAGAAGAAGGATGGGACCCTACGTTTCTGCGTCGATTATCGTCGCCTGAACAAAATCACAAAGAAGGACGTATACCCTCTCCCACGGATAGACGACACCTTGGATCGACTCCACAACGCGAATTACTTTTCGTCGATGGACCTCAAGACCGGCTACTGGCAAATTGAAGTCGACGAGAGAGACCGAGAAAAGACCGCCTTTATAACGCCGGACGGCCTGTTCGAGTTCAAGGTCATGCCCTTCGGTCTTTGCTCGGCACCTGCGACTTTCCAACGAGTCATGGATACTGTATTAGCTGGCTTGAAGTGGCAGACTTGCCTTGTTTACTTGGACGACGTCGTTGTGTATTCCTCGAACTTCGACGGACACCTCCAGCGACTTCAATCCGTACTTCAAGCAATCGAGAACTCCGGGCTCACCCTGAAGCCAGAAAAGTGCCGCTTCGCGTACGAGGAGCTCTTGTTTCTGGGTCACGTGATCAGCAAGACTGGAGTGCTCCCAGACCCGCAGAAAACAGCTGCCATCGCCGCTTTCCCGCCACCCACCGACAAGAAGGCCGTGCGCCGATTTCTCGGCTTGTGCGCCTATTACAGACGCTTTGTCAAACACTTTTCACGGATCGCCGAGCCACTAACGCAGCTCACGAAGACCGACGTCGAATTTAGGTGGCAAACAGTGCAAGTCGAAGCATTTCATGAACTGAAACGACGCCTGCAGACACCTCCGATACTTGCGCATTTCGACGAATACGCCGATACGGAGATTCACACCGATGCAAGCAGCACAGGACTCGGCGCCGTCCTTGTGCAGCGGGCGGGCGGACTGGAAAGGGTTATCAGTTATGCTAGCCGGTCGCTGTCTAAAGCAGAGGTCAACTATTCCACAACAGAAAAGGAGTGCCTCGCCATCATCTGGGCTACGTCAAAGTTTCGCCCCTATCTCTACGGCAGGCCCTTCAAAGTTGTGAGCGACCATCACGCCTTGTGTTGGCTAGCTAACTTGAAGGACCCTTCAGGTCGCCTCGCACGGTGGAGCCTGAGACTTCAAGAATTTGACATTACTGTCGTGTACAAGTCCGGAAGGAAACACTCCGACGCCGACTGCTTGTCTCGTGCCCCCGTCGACCCACCAACGCCCGACGACCAGGATGATGACAGCTTCTTGGGAGCCATAAGTACCGAAGACTTCGCCGAACGACAGCGAGCCGACCCTGAACTGAAGGGTCTAGTGGAATACCTGGAGGGCAGGACCATCGCTGTCCCAAAAGTATTCAGGCGAGGATTGGCATCCTTTTCTTTGAAAAACAACGTCCTCGTAAAGAAGAACTTCTCTCCGGCCCGAACCAGCTACCTTATCGTTGTACCTTCGGGACTGCGACCAGAAATTTTGCATGCCCTGCACGACGACCCGACGTCTGGACACCTCGGACTTTCCCGAACGCTCGCACGAGTACACGAAAAGTACTACTGGCCGCGCCTTGCCGCCGACGTCACTCGCTACGTAAGGACGTGCCGAGACTGTCAGCGACGGAAGACACCGCCCACAAGACCAGCAGGCTTCCTTCAGCCGATCGAGCCTCCTCGGCGACCATTCCAGCAGATCGGGATGGACCTCCTGGGGCCGTTCCCAACGTCGACTTGCGGAAATAAATGGATCGTCGTGGCTACCCACTACCTCACCCGCTACGCCGAAACAAAAGCCTTGCCCAAAGGCAGTGCCGCTGAGGTAGCCAAGTTCTTCGTTGAGAGCATCGTCCTTCGACACGGCGCCCCAGAGGTTCTCATCACCGACAGAGGTACGGCGTTCACGGCTGACCTAACTCAGGCGATCTTGGAATACAGCCACACAAGCCATCGCCGCACCACCGCGTACCACCCACAGACCAACGGCCTCACCGAGCGTCTAAATAAGACCATCGTCGACATGCTGGCCATGTACGTCGACGTCGAACACAAGACGTGGGACGCCATCCTTCCGTACGTGACCTTCGCGTACAACACGGCCGTACAGGAAACGACGCAGATGACGCCATACAAGTTGGTCTACGGACGGAGCCCGGCAACGACGCTCGACGCCATGCTACCAAACGTGACCGACGAGGAAAACATCGACGTGACCACCTACCTACAGCGCGCCGAAGAAGCACGACAGCTCGCCCGCCTACGGATAAAGAACCAGCAGACGACTGACAGCCGCCGCTACAACCTTCGACGACGCCACATGGAATACCAACCCGGTGACCGTGTATGGGTATGGACGCCAATACGCCGACGAGGACTTAGTGAGAAGCTTCTTCGACGATACTTCGGACCGTACAGGGTACTTCGACGCCTCGGCGCACTCGACTATGAGGTTGCCCCTGACGGCATTACGAACTCTCAGTGGCGCCGTGCGCGACCTGAAGTCGTCCATGTCGTGCGCCTTAAGCCGTTTTTTGCGCGTTAGCGAGCCGGGGGACTCTATTTTTTCCTTCTTTGTTGTAATTTATTTGTGTATGCACTTGTTTTGTTTTGTCTTTTTCTCTTCTATGTTCTTTCATAAGCATCGGGACGATGCTTTTTCAGAGGGGGGCAATGCCACGCCCACTTCTTGTCTTGTTTTGATGTATTCGGGTTTGACCGGCAGGGACGGTTATCAACGCTCGACGCTGTCCGCGAAGTAGGGTTCTAGAAGCGTCGCGATTGTAGTAGATCGGTTTGTTAAGATTGCGCCCCGCACGCGAATGTTCCAGTTTTGTCTAGAGATAACGCCGCCACCAGCGATATTGCTGGAAAGTTCGATAGCGCCTGTATAAAAGCCGACGCGCTTGATCGCTTGTCAGTTGATCGACGGACGACGCCCTGTTCGCCGCTATCATTGTACAGCGTGCATTGCTGTAGTTCTAGTTCTCATTTTCCGGCCACAAGTTCGGCCAAATAAACAGTTTCATCCTACAAACGCCGACTGCTGTGTTCGTCGACGTCACGACCACGTGACAATATACACGCACACATACAAACGCACGCACGAACATACATAAGATATGGTTGAACCCCCCCCCGAAAAAAATTTCTGGCTACGCCCCTGACAGTTTATATCTACCCAGGAACGGCGAGAGCAGACATTGGTAATTTAAATGCGAGAGCGATAAGAAAATTGGGGGACACTTAAGCTTCGCCTTTAAGAGTTGAACGCGATAGCGATATTTTGCCCCTAGTGCGCACTTCGAACACTACGAGTGTTTAACAGACTGCGCGCACTAAGGTGTGTGCCTTATGTAATGGGTAGCATGCTTTAAACCAGGAGAAATTATGCGCGAGAAACTTTTTCGAAGTTGCAATGCACCCACTACGTGGTCTTAAGGGAATACACGCAGTATTGTGTGTGCCTTTTGCAATGGGTGGCTGTTTTTAAACCACCAAGTCGTTATGATATTGACATGGTATGACGCCCGATGGCAATGTACGCTTGTATAACGCAATATTACTGCGATATTACATCTGGTACTGTGACACATCTCTACAGTAAGCGTATTTTTGGGAAGCATGAAAGTTACTTTCAGTGCAGCGCCAAGCAGAGGCGTGGCTGTGTGGTAGAGCACCTGCTTGCCACGCAGACGGCCTGGGTTCGATTCTCACTCGGGTGCAACATTTTTATTATTTATTTTATTTGCAGCTTTTTCCATTTTTCGGTCACGGACAAGATGATGATTTTTCGCTCACAACCAACGGCGCCGACGCCGACGGCGGAATTTCTGCGATACGAGCTCTTTAACGCTGTCGCGTTAAAACCGACATCGGCAGCACTGACCGACGAATGCAAAGAATAAAAAATTCGGCAGATCGCACGTACCGTGGGGGGTATCCATGTTATGCGAAGGATGCGCAGGAAGGTGACTGTGTCGCAATTTTTCACATTGAGCGAAACGTTACGTAATGACACTAGAGAAATGTGCAGCTGCTATACGCACAGACATGTTTTGAAGAGTCGCATGTATGTGCTATATAACCAGCTGTTTACAGTTGCTGAACGATACCAACAGCAACATAGGTGTTACCAACACTAGACGCAGTTAGCTGATATGTAGTGCTAATATTCGTCAATACTGGAATGCGCGAATTCGAATGGGACAATAAAGGAAAACAGATGCACAGAACGGGCGCTACACGCAACTAAGCTTTATTAAAAAAATTTCACCATCTCTCACTAAAGGTAACCATGTGGGGATGTCAAGGAGCGCATGGGTCGACTTAAGGTTCCGTTCATCACGGGCACCTTGCCCAATGTTAACGCGTCCTTGCATGTGTAGCACACCATGATATCACTGTAGTTGCTGTTGCTGTTACTCGTCCCGAGCTCTTGTTGGAGCACGCCACGCGGGTTCATCCAGTGCCCTCTATCGCGCGTCTGCAGAATCTCGCTCCTCGACGCCATCACGTGATTGCTGAGAGAGTGTAAGGCGGAGAGGCCACAGTGTCGTACCCAGCCCCTTACACAGGGCCGAACGCGCTACGCGTGCCAGCGCGTTCTGACTAGGATACAACGCGTTGTTTCATCGCGCGTCTGCAGGATCTCGTTCGCCGACGCCATCACATGATTGCTGAGAGAGTGTAAGAGGGAGAGGCCACAGCGTCTTACCCAGCCCCTTACACAGGCCCGAACGCGCTAGCGCGTGCCAGCACACGTGGTTGTGTCTGCGTTACGCCAAGCTAGGACAGCATCTGCACGTATCATCATCAAGGCGGTCGAAGGACAAGACGAAGACGACTTCTCCTTGGCGCGAGCGCGCGCTGTGGACGTATCGCTATCAAGGCGGTCGAGGAACAAGACGAAGAAGACTTCTCCTTGGCGCGAGCGCGCGCGTAATATGTTACAGATGGATATGGTAGGTTTTAGAAAGTGCACGGTCGCCAATGGAACTACGGACAAAGCCCAGCGCAAAAGCTGCTTCGCATCTAAATGTTTGCCTAGATATATACACAGCCGAGTGGCACGCGCAGGTGCACTGCATGTACGTTACAGTCACAGTTGCAGTTATGTTTATACTTATCCGTTATGACGGAGAACGCAAGCACGTTTCACGAACCCGTGTGCATTTGTGGAAGGGTTCTTGGCGGTTCTTGAATAATATCATCATAACCGTGATCAGTGAACACCAGAATCTGGACAGGGCTTGTTATCGGATCCGTTCGCGATCGCGGCTACGAATGGTCTAAGTGTAGTGAAGTGTGAGGTATAGTAGAGCTCGTGGAAACCACAGATGGCTTTTACGAAGAAATGATCTATGATGCCTCCTGTCCTGGACGTGGCACCGAGATCTTGTGATGCCCTGTCCACATCCAAGCCGTCTTTCATGCCGTCTAGGAACCAGGCGTTGTTGGGTTTTGATAAATCAATGTTAAGGTCACCGCTAATCATGAAGGACATGGTCCCTTCGCCAGAGCTATTGTAGGAAGCATGACCCCGGTTATATCGTAATCCACGTGGTCGACATTGCGGACCACGTGGACGAGTGGATGGTAGCCCAGCGTCCTCCAGGGGGGCTCCCTAACTTTCTTCAGCTCCCTAACTTTCCTTGCTGCGGCCGCTGTGGTGTAGTGGTTGCGGTGCTCGGCTGCTGATCCGAAGGTCGCGGGTTCGATCCCGGCCGCGGCGGTCACATTTTGATGAAGCGACATGCTAGAGGCCCTGTACTGTGCGATGTCAGTGCACGTTTAAGAACACCAGATGGTCGGAATTTCCGGAGCCCTGCACTATGGCACCTCTCATAATCATATCGTGGTTTTGAGACGAAACTCCAATGATTATTATTATCACTTTCGTTTCCTGTCAATGTGTATGTTCGCGGTTACTGCGTTGATTGAGACTCTGTTATCACCTGTGGCACATACCCGCATAACATGAACTCTGGTATGCGGGTATGTGCCACACGTGACTGAATAAAAGGGTTTCATGAGGTACGCGCGACAGGTATTTTGTGTTACTCATGTCATCACCAGTGAATCGTGTTCACCATACACTCATCCTCTGCCATGCAAATTTTCGTATCTTACAACCCATGGAGACGATCGGGAGAGCGCCCAGACGTAGGTGGTTATTTATTTTGCAGGATGATTTTTTATTATGATTTATTTGTCCTTGTGGCTGCTGTTTATATATACATGCATATATCCGGGACATGACGGTGACAGCGAAGGCAAAAACCAGCCGAGAGTGTCCATATAATTGCTATCGCAATAAAACGAGGCCTTGGTTCATTCCCCTTTCGTCATTCTTATACAGCGAGGGTCTCGTCCCGGTAGGCTTGATGCCCTTAGGTATCATGCGAGGGTTTATAGGTCGGCTGCCAGCTCATAAAAAGATCACGCGTTCATGACGCCAGCGCTCAAAATAGCGTGTTCCACAAACGCCACCATGACTACGAGTGGCGCCTGCTAATGCTCCCATGTTTACACGCGCAGCAATTTCTCATTAAAGTGGGCGCGGGAACGAGCGCCGTCGTAGCTCAGTTGGTAGATACATGTTTTAAAATTGTGATGAATTGCACCGAAAATGCGCACTGTAGAAGTGGACGCGTCATCCAAAGGCTGTAGGTTCGGCAAGTGCCGGGGGCAAGGTGCTTTTTCGTCCACCTAATTCTTTGTAATGTATGTCACAATTACTATATTGCTGTTAAAAACTACAAATAATGTCCGCTATACCTACCGCGGCTTCACTGTCTGCTGGCTTCATTAGGTTTTCATGTGTACCACTCACTTCCGTAAAGCCTTCTGAGCGTAAAATTAAAATAAGCGAAGGAATAAATAAATAAATAAATAAGTAAATAAATAAATAAATAAATGCGACACAATGCCTGGATAATAAATGGCTGGCGCACAGCGTATATCCTGCAATAATAGGGGCCCGCATAGGGTCAGCGTAACGAAACCACGTTTTCAGTACTAAGTGGGAAAACAAAGTTTTTCGAGAAATTCTGTCCTGATCAGTGCAGGAGTGATCCATGCACAACTAAACATTTGCCATCCTGCGAAAGATTTATCAGGAGTGTTTTCTACTTATTTACGTTGGAAGGAAGAAATCTACGGAGCACGCGCGTCCTGCATATTAGTTCAATGTGGTGCAGAACAAATAATTTAAATTCACAGTCTTTTAATGGGGATATTCAGTCTTTGGCTGACTCCCTGAAATTAGGCGATAAGGAATAATCAACAAGACCAAATTTATGCTCCACTCAACAACCCTGAGGGGGCCTCAGGTGAGAGGGTTATAGGACACTGGGGAGGTGCGGCATGCATTGCAGACATGGTAAACTAGCGCATGAGTGAGCATGAAGAGCAGTGATTGTTATGCAAGCGAAAGGGTGCAGCTGTGACTAGATATCAAGCAACAGAAAGTGACAAGCTCTTACACCTCGTGTATGATCAGTTACTCCGTTAACATGGGGGCATATAGACGATTTTACGCTAGACATATGGGCACCGCCACCTTGGGCTCCTAGATGAATGTTTTCTTACTATTTTATTTCGTGACGGGAACTGATAAAGTCATCACACGCCGAATGCACCAACCCAACTGTTTTTAGGCGTATACCGTAGCACTGTTGTTCGTTTAGTTGTTTAAGATACAAAACGGCATGGTTAACATCCCAATATAGCCGCACCTAGAACCATCCGTAAAATATGCTATACCGTGCCACTCCTATTCCGTTTCCTACGTGTCGTTACGCTTTGGGCGCCGCACGTAGGGGGGGGGAGGGAGGGGGGCTGATGTGTTTCGAAATGGCCAATGGAAAGAGTGCGGGGCTGATGTTTAGTCGACTGGTAGGCAGAATTGACCAATCAGGGAGGACAAACACGGAATAGTATTCCGTATTTCGCGGTGTGGTACAGGCCCAATGAGCTACGTCGAATGATGAAAGGCCTGGGTTTAAACTGTAGTAGGATTGATAGGCGGGCGAGTTGGAACTTATCCATCTTTGCGCAGCGCACAAAATTCCCTTGTGTGCCTTGTCAATTGTGTGCGCTGCGCAAAGATGGCTGGGTTTAAAGTTTCAGCCACCACTGTAATAATAACGCTACAGTTCATTCAGCGTTATTTTCACTGTTTTATTGCATCGCAACGCACGCATCTTTATTCTGCAGTTTCGCTACACCACAAAGCACACGGCGCAAATGGAGAACGTAACGAGCCACACACCGCTCAAATAGGCGGTATTCGTCACCGTGGGGCTCCCTTTCTAAAAACAAACGGTTGTGACCGGCTTCCAGTCTCGTATTTCACTGTTCCAACGCCGTTACGGAAGGCTGTAAAACGACATTGAGAGAAGAGCTCCCAGGGGAGAGCCCGATCGGACCAGCGCAATAATGCTGCGCTATTGCCTACTTTGGATTTTGTACACATTCGTGTAAGAAGCTGCCTTTTAGATTGTTCCTTGGATTCGCCTTTCCAATTTCGTGTTCGTGGAATGCACGAAGTGCCGCTGCTGTTGCTGCAGATTTGCTGTCAATTCGCGGTTGCAATGATTTCGCTTGGATCCCGACTGTTACGTAACTATAGGAATCCCTTAGTGTTTTGTCCGTGAGTGGCATTTGATTACAGCGGGAAACAAGCGAAGGCATGTCTTCGATATTGAAGTCAGTCGAGTGACGGTTGAATAACCTGCTCCTGCGTAAGTTTCATTCAAGCATGTGCAGAAAGCTATTAAAACCGAGTTTGGAAGAGAAGCTCATATTGTAACGCAAATCTAAGTTCGTGGGCGCAGATTGTGGTGCTGCAGCCACTGTGGTAGTGCTGCAGCCTCTATTGCCCAGTAACAAGCATTTACTGGCCTATTTCTAACAGCAAACACCGTAGAGCGGAAAATGATATCGTCGAGGGTAGCTCTGTAATAATCTGCAGTAACGTTCGACGGCCTCGACATTCAGACTTTTGCAATTTCGACATGCTGCTACACCTGGTTCTCGTTGCGGTGCATGTCATTCAATCTGCTTAGGAAATCGCATGGTAGTGGAGTTGTTTAGCGTATGTCAGCAAACGCGCTATTTGAAATTTCATATATCATGTTCCCATTATTTGGCTCCTTTTTAGAGCGCAGCTCTTAGGCGCCCGTTCCTGCGTTGACCCGTCGCCGTCGGTGGCGTAACCGATAGGGATGAAAAAATAAAATGAGAAAAGAAAATTCCCAGTAACGAAAGGGGATTTCGACCCGGGCCCTCTGCGTGGCAGTGGAGTACTCTGCCACAGAGCCACGCTGGGGCTACTAACTCACTTTCAAAATGACCCTGTGCAGGCGTTATGTCGGGCAAGGAATCGCGTTCACATGGGTAATATAGAGTGGCAGAAGAGTAAAATACCAACCAGGCGTCACACAATGGTAACTGCGCAACGAGTGCGTGTTTAATGCTTCCCACCCACTGCAAAGTGCTCAACCATAATTCTTCGTCGTCATCAGCCACACGCAGCATCAACAAAGGGCACATAATATTTTACAGATGTGTAGCGGGTACCTCGCTTATCCGAAGAAAGACGAATAATGGCGTAGTGGGTACTGTCCTACATACATGGGACAACGAAGCACTTTTTCATTTCCTGCAGGAGGTACTCTACCTTGCGCAAAAATACCTTAGGTGTCGTTTTCCGTCTGCTTAGATTAGAATTAAATGAATAAAATGTACTCTCTTTCGGGGCTTTTTCTCTGGGCCACAGTTTTATTGATTCAATTCTACTCTATATTATTAATATTATCAGAATCTTAATTCTAATTTATTTATACTTCTTCCGTTATAATTAAACAAAGTTTGAACTTCAATTTCAAATTCGCCTTTAAAAACTAACCGGTTCTTGGCCAATCCCCCAGTGTGGGTATGAGCCACAGCTTCCAGCGTCTACTATACTCTACTCTACTCTACTCTACAAAAGTTATGATTTATGGCGTAGTAGATGCCTTGCGGAAAGCCAATACTTCAAATACAGTTGAGCTGGTCCCAACACGAAGCTGAACTCAGGATTCGCATTAGGCAGTATCGCAATCATCGGTGAATTCTTTTTCTCATAATCTATGAAAAATACTTCCTCTTTTTCTTGCTAACAGGCATAATGCATTTGGTGCAACTTGCTGGTTTCCTCGTTGACAAGAGTGAACGCGTAACGCATGCGCTGAGGGCGAGATCGCGTTAGTTTTTATGGAAGAGAGTATGATTCTATGAAAGGACAAATAATTAGTCCAATGAGCCAAAATAAAGGCTAAGAGGAGGTCTAACACAATGAAGAGAAAATAAGGAAACATTTATTTACTAGTCAAGAAAAAGGATTGGTTTCCCGAGCTTCCAAAAAGGGATGGACAACGGGGGAAATTAAGCATTTAGGTTTCACTATGCAATCACCTGTGAGATTACAGAGCAGGTAATGATGAAAGCAATGAATGAGCAGAATCGCAGGGTCAACTGTCAAAAACATTGACTAAAGAAACGCCTCACGATTCCGGCTGGATTTTTTTCCATCTTTCGTATAACGAAAAGTCCTGCAAGGAAGGCCGTTGCCAGATCGAAACATAGGTCACGAATGTGAGTGCGCGTCGTCTTTTTTGTGGTGTGACCTTTTCTTCGTATCTAGAGAAATTCGGAAAAAACAAACACGGACAACGAGCACGGCTGTCCAAGCGGCGTAGAAAATGCCTACCTCAAACTCACGATGGCGCCAATCAGAGACGCGGACAGCGTTGGACGTGCACGCCGGCCGCCTCCATCGGGCTGAATACTGCAGCACTTCTGGTTACCGTCCTGTCATTTTCAATAATGCACTCGCCCGCGCTTTACCCCAAATGGAGAAGTTTTCAGTAGCCTGCACTATTTCGAGAAAAAGAATTCGACATAGTGGACGCATCTAAGCATTCCTACAACGTGGTTCGTGAAATAGTATCGTATATCTGCGCGTTTGCTATTGCGTTGCTTCTTTTAGGGCTTCATGTCTCTGGATTTTTTATTTGTTTTGTGCAAGAAAAGCAGACAAAGTCACGTAGTTCCACTTGATTTCAATTGCCACGTTTAGAAATGAATTGATAGGAAACTGTCGACGCGGTTTACGAAGCGCGTTTTGCATGTAAACACTACAGGGATACTGAATATTCCGAAAATAAGGTCTTGAGCTCAGTGTAGGCTATAGAGACAAAGTACAACATACGGTTTCTGTCTAAGAAGCATCTCACGTCTTTTTACTTGCGCACCAGTAGCAACAATAAAATCGTATGTTCAAGGGAGTTTTAACTTTGCCTTTACGTCCACATAATGGTGGGAATGATGTAAATTACATTCAAACTTGGCATTCAATGTAACACAGTCGTTTAGCATAGCATTTGTCGCGTTCATCGCATAATGTTCTGGTCAGTACCTAACATTTTCTCTCGGGCAACTTAAATGTCGTTAAAAAATGAAATATTTTACAGGCATTGTTCTCTTTTATCCTGGACATAATAACTATGCCACACGATGTGCGTGATTACTTGTTCTGATACATGGAATGAATACACGAACATGGATACACGAACAACTTTTGCCTCGAAGGTTAACATTTTATTCTGCTCGGAAGGACATTCATTGGATTTGTGATTGCTGTTTTTCTACGGCAGCGACCTGGGCCTATTAAGTTTATTCAAGTGCGCTGAAGTGGACTGTTCGAGCTCAATCGTTTACGTCGAGAAAATTTCACGACACCGTTGCGACGCACGCAACGAATAAATGCGCCTATATCAAAGAAACCGTTAGAAGTTTAAATGCAAGGCTCAAGGAAATGGCCAATATTACGTGACTTCGTTCGCGTTTGCTGCAAAATAAAATGAAATAAGGCTGGATACCTTTATGAAGCTCTGAAAGAAGCCATGCAGCAACAAACGCGCAGCCTTTTTAGGTGGAACGAAGGCATATAAAGATTTTATGTTATTTCGAAACAAATGAGACGTGACTGGGCCAGCGCCGGAGAAAGTAATCTCGGACCTTGAAACTGAAACCCTTCGATGTAGAGCTCGCAAGACCAAAAGTGCGGCCGGCAAGGTCAAGGAGCATGGGGATCGGATAAATTGACTATTTTTGCTGAAGCCTTTTAAGAGACATTGATGGCCTAGGTACATACTGAAAGCGACGCAAAGCAAAAGAGCAAGAGAAGCACACACACACAAAAAAGAGCAGAATACTGAATTGCGAGGTTGAGACAGAACAGAGCCAAGAAAGAGGACGGGATTGCCCTCTTAAGGAAGTAGTGTTAACAAATACCGACTGGCCAAATGAAATGTTTCATCGAAAAAAAGAAAATGATCGGGAGAGAAATGTATTTTGGCTTTGCTTCTGCGCTTTCATGATCGTTTTTCTGACCGGTACTCTGTTCAACGTCGTCCTAATTTTTCTGCCCAGAGTATGGACTGGCGAGCAGTCTCACGAAGAAACTAATTTTTTGTGCACATAGTAAAAACACACAGTCAGGCGCAAGTTCCTAAAAATGTCAGTACCTTGCTGTGTGAGTCAGCCTTACTCTGCAGTGTAACCAGATAAATATGTAACCTGAAAAACCACTGCGCAGTGATTAGGTTGTAGTGAAGAAAGTTGGCTTCAGCGGCATTGATCTGCCGTTGAGGGGGGATTCCGAAACGGGGGGATCCCGCAGACGCAAGGAACTGGCGCAGAGCAGGGTGGGCGGTGCCGCTGGAGGAGTTGGAAGAGCGGCGCTTGCGTCGTTGGGCATGATGGAGGGTAGAGTGCGATTGCGATGTTCCAGGGCGGTCAAAACCGAGCAGCCTCCAGAGGTTTATCGGCAGAGAATGTGCGAGACCAGGCAGCGGTCAGCAGCGTTCGGCCAAGCGCAGAAACCACGACCTCATGCCGATGGCTATGCCTATGAGACACAGAGCAATGCCACTGAGGCCACTCTTCTTCACTACAAGGTACAAACTTTAGTTTTTATAAATGGAGCCCCACTATACTCACAGCCTGCGATGCGCAAAGAATAAATTGACAAAATGTACAAACAGGATTTAGTTGCGTCAGTAACGTTGCGTGCCATATATTGCGGACGTTATTTGCGTTGTATACGCCACACTCAGAAAAAGATGCGCGCATCCTTCCTTCACCGAAAATATTTTGAGCTGCTGATAAGTTTTGAAGGCATTGTTCACTTAATATGTTTATAAAATGGCAATACATGCTAAAATATACAGCTGCAACGACGAAGACTTCCAGCTACTTCCACGCGCTAAACTTTTTGTCGAGTTTTGCTACGTCTGTGTGAACGTAAAGCCTTCTCTGTTTTCTCCAGACAACTTGCCGTAAGTAGGGAAGTGCACGTCTTGTGTCGTTTGAGATCATTCCAATAAAGGAGTTCTTGATCAATCTTTCGCCTCCCTATACATGTAGTAGCTACAACGTTTTAACTAACCAAGGTGTGTGACCGGGCTAGTTGGTATTCCATAGTGACGTGAACAGCGCGTATAAAACACAAGGACGAAGAACCGACGAGGACCAGCCGCAATTTTACGTATTAAGCGCTTCGTGCAAAAGCCGAGTTGTCTAAGGTGTTTTTTGCGCACGCCAAATGTCAATGTCCCACCTGCTGCCCCCACAGCAGCTAGCGGAGAGAAAGAGAGAGGTTTAGAAAAGAAGAAGAAATGAAAATGTCGCGATTTTCTACCTCCTCTCGGGGCGGAGGGGGGTGAGGGGCACGGCTCCGCGGTGTTATGGATGGGGAAGGGCGAAGAAAAGATGGTAGAAAGAAGGAGAGAGTGACATGGCGAGAGATGTATGTTGTCAGCGCAGCCGGGAGCACGAAGCCAAGGCGGTCGTCTATAGGGCGCCGAAGTCCGCAGGAGCCGCATGCTCGAGGAAGGCTTGCAGGGCTGGTATCATGAAGCGTGCGGGAAAAAGGAAATCCTCCACAGTTGTCGCAGGGAGGCCGAGCAGGCGAAAGCGGCTCACCATCTCGCATCGTTTAGCGGCCAGAGCAGGGCAGGAGCAAATGGTATGCTCCAGCGTTTCTTCGTCACCGCATCTGCGGCACGCTGGTGATGAGGAGCGACCCGTGAAGTTAGCGGAGATGCTCGGTTTGATTTTGCTCCTTGCCCAGTCATTTCCTTGTAGTAGATAATACCACATCGTTGCGACATTATACTGTCTTAATGGCCTGTCAAAGTCAAATAAACTTGCGCGAAGAAAAAAGTGACCGTATTCTTTAGTATGCTGTTCCCATGCCTCCAATTTTTCAGAGGATGGGTCACTATTTCGAGAAGACTTGTAACTTTGTTCTGGCGAACCTTGGGCTGGAAGCGCGCTTGTACCTATTATATATCACTTGATTTAAACGCACATTGTGTGCGTTGAAAGGAGTGAAGTCAGAGTGAATATGCCTAGCTGCCATGCCTCCACCCACACTCTAAGAAAAAACAAAGTCCTTTGACTCTTCTAACACAAAGGTGTTTTATGCCGGGGTCCACCAAGACTTTACTGATGTATTTCCGTGGCGGATAAACGTCCGTAAAATGCAGATGATATCTTCAACAACACTGGCGTACCATTCACCAACCGTTCCTTTACTACCAATATATGTAACATTTGACCCATTTTCCTTCTTCTCATTGCTTCCCAGACTGCTTTCAATAATACAACACGCGTGCTCGCTACTCCTTTGCTCAACTGCACCAGAGCATTGAAAATCGGTCACACTGACATCTCTCGCTAAGACCTCTGTGGGCGTTCTCGTTTAATGTACCCTGTGGCTTGTGCCGGTTGCACGTTGCGCTCTACCATCTGTTGTTTCCATAGGAGAAACTCCTCCTCGCGTTCGATCTTCCTTATGTCACGTTCCTCCTCCTCGCGCCTCTCTTCGCGTGCCCTGGCTCGCTTATCCTCTTTTCCTCGCGATCATAGAGGCTCATCGCTTCTTCGCTCGACAATCCACGCTCTAGTGCAAACTCTAAAATCTTCGTCAAGTCCATCACTAAACCTCCGAAATCCGTAACGGGCAGGAAATTGGATCCTGGCAGGCTCGCCAATTGTCACGGATTCGGGCGGTTGCGGGTGACGGACTCGGCCAAGACTCGTTGAACACCAAAACACATTTAATAAACGAAACACATGGCACTCAAATATATATATATATATATATATAAAGATGTACAGAAATACAATCAAACAAACTTAAACTATAATAAACTATTTAACTAAACTGCTCCACTCATAGTCTGCTTCAGTCTTAGAACAAATGATACATCGGATTGGCCTTACTTGGCATTGCTGATGATATGGTACATAACCAATGTCCCGTCTGTCGTCGTTCCCGTTGAGTCATCTGTCGTGGCTCCTGATGTCTCCACAAACTTGATGTCAACTCTGCAGCTCGACGCAGCAGCCGTCGCCTGTACACAAGCAGGTCGTCGTAGCGCTGGCCTGACTGCTAGGCCCGTTAGGCCTAACGTCGTCGTCGGCTGCTTCACCCGGCGTGGCGTTCCACCGCTGACGTGGCGCTCCGGGGATTGCCTTCGGCGGCCTACTGCAGAAGGGGGCTTGCGTCAGGAACGCTGGTACTTGCGGTGCGCGGTAGCTGCATCTCCGAGGAGCCTTGCTCGAACGCCGTCTCGTTCGCCGGCAGCACCTCGGGACGGCCGCGTCACCAGCCGCAGACCCAAACGGCCGTCGCTCCCGTCGCCAGTGCGCAGGCTGGCGATGCAACCTTCCGCTGCCGAGTCCACCCAGACAATCCCAGCTCACTCCGCTTCGTGTTCTTTCACGGCTCGGTTCACATGCCACGAGCTGCAGAATTCTTCCACGCACGCGCTCGTGCCGACGCCAACACTTCTTCGTCGTCTTTCTGCCTCCGAGGGGCTCTTACTCGTGACAGGCGCGCTTTAAAGATCGTCCCCCCACGCCTTCGATGAGCGCGCCTCCATAGGGCGTGGTCGCTCGTGCGCGCGCGCTTATATTGCGATGGGGTGTGGGTTGTACGTGTTGTGCTCTCACCGTAAGTTTGCGTTGAAGTTATAGAGGGCACGAAGGGCGCTTCGCTCACAGCAGCGGCCGCTTTTGCGAAAGGAGTGCGCTGCTCACACACAATAAGTTACAACTGTGACAGTTACTTCGCGCTCATTCTGTGCATACTTTCTGAATAGTTGGAGTACCAACTGCTCAAACGGAGTACCAACTAGCCCAAACACGCACCTTGCTGTGCATACTTGTGCGTTCGTTTCGTGCGCCCTCCCTTGTGTTTGAGCGGCGCGCTTTAGCTGTCGAGCTGTGACAGTTGTTAGTTCGAGCTCATCCTGTGTATGTTCTTTCCATGCATCCTTTCTGATTGAGCAGTGCGTTGCGAGTTTCGAGCGGCTTGCCGTTCTTCGCGTGACATGACAATTTGTTGCTATAGCATTCATTCGTTCGCCCTTGTGCCGAAACAATGCACAACAAACGCTCCACAACGTCTGTGAAGACACGTTTCGCTTTTTTGTTATACCGATTCCTATGACAGAGGGATCAGCCATGTTTTTTACAGTTCTTGCCTGTCACGTAATGACTCCCTTTAAAGAGACACGTCCACTTTCTTTGGAGATAATTATACGCTTTTCGGAGAGTCATGTGACCCACAAGCGAGTTAACGTGTATCTTTAAAGAGAGCCATATGCTAGTCAGGACTTACCGAAAGGAGTCACGCACACTAATTTTTTTGAGTGTCTGTGCAAATACAATGAATTTTGTACAGCGAAAGCTCTTACGCGATAACAGCCGATTTTGGTGGCGTAGTTGCCTGCCGCTGCCCCCCCCCCCCCCTGCGCCACCGTCGCCGGTGTCCGTAGCAGCTGTCGCACAATGAGCACGAAATACCAAGAACTGAGCGGGATTTGAACACCGGCCCACTGCGTGGCAGTGGAGTATTCTAGCACAGAACCACGCCAGTGTTTTATAATCACGTTAACAGATGTCATATGGCATGGTAGAAGAGTAAAATAACAATCAGGCGTCACATAATGCGAATTGCTTAATGAATGCGTGGTTGAAAGCTTTCCACCCATTACAAAGAGCTCATCCATAATTCTTGCTAGTCATCAGTCACAGCGCCGACAACGTACACATAATGCCTTACATAAGTTTAGCGGGTACCTCATTTCTCCACAGAACGATGAATAGTGACATTGTGGGTACTTTCCTAATTCGCAAAATTATGATGATTTATGGCGTAGTGGGTACCTTGGAACAGTACTTGTGATAGTCGCCCTAAGAGAGGGCCCTAGAAAGGCTGCTCCTCCAGTTGTCACCGTGATTTTGCTGCGCTGCGCGCGGGTCTGGCATTTTTAAAGACGATAGTCTTTCTTGGGGAACTTAAACGCAGAAATTTTGGTCTGTCTTTCTGTCTGTCTGTCTTTCTGTTTGTCGGCACGTCCCTCGATTCAGCCACTCGGCCAAAGTTGAACTACTTGCCCAAGGGCCAGCCGTCTTGAACTGGTACGGCTGTTCATACTTGTGAACGTTGTCGATCAAAAAGTAAATATCATGCATATCTGAGGTGCAACATCACTATGTAAGTATTAGGTGGCGTGTTCCTTTAATAGAAAATGCATACATACGTAATTTTAAGGACCCTAGTTTCTTAAGCTGCGCTGAAAATGCATAAGAATGGAAGCTTGAGCGAGTTGGTATGCGTTCATCTTTGTTGAAACAGCGCTCACTAGACGACGACGAAGTAAAAGAAGGCACAGGACAGGCGCTGCCTGTCGTGTGCCTTCTTTTACTTCGTCGTCGTCTAGTGAGCGCGGTTTCAACAAAGCTGAAAATGCGACTGCGCTGAAATTTGCCTTCCTCCGTGCCCTTCGCACGAGCTCATTGTTGTGTTCCGGTTTCGGTTCTGTATTGCACTGTACGAATGCCATGGGTTGGTGTTGAAAAACTTTAGTTTTGAGAAGGCCAAGAAGGTGAAAAGAAATATTTAAAAAATGAAAAAAGCAGCGTTGTGGGCGGCCTTCAGGCTGCCGTTGTGGGCGCCACTCTGGCGTTCCTGTTTTACCCAGGTGACGTGTAAATAAAAGAGTGTGTGGAGAGTACTCGTTGAGTGCGGCCGTTTCTCTGCTTCAGCGCTTCGCGCCAAACCGCGTTTTCGGGCTGGCTGCCGTCCCCGCCGGTCGCGTTGGTCACCGCCGGTCTTCGCCTGCTGCTGCGCCGAGACTACCAGCACGCAACACAGCACTCATGTTTCCCGACGTATTGCCAGATGGCGTCCATATCTTACACAGCGCCTCTTCTATCGTCTTTACACGACATTTGCAGCGAAGCACGCAGATACGCGGCCAATTTTTTGTCATGCAAATAACACGAATATTGATGGACGCCGACCAAGGGGAAAAATACTGACGTTTCGGCCCCCATACGGGAGCCTTGTTCACAACGAAAATTAGAAGAAGGCTCGCGCGTGGCAGCCGTAATACTATTTATCACACTATGTTACAGCAGCAATAACTCCTCAAAAATTGTAAAGTTGGACAACTGGGAGGTATATGACGTATCAATGGAGAAGAACTTATACCTATATATTTGTGCAAGCAATGGATCCTCCAGTCTGTGATAGGAGAGTTCTGGGACTGAAAAAGTTTGTTTTAACAATCCAAGTCACGCAAACACTGTACACAGGACTTGCATCGATCTAACTTCATCTACGAATCTCTCTAAAGTAGCAATGGAATACCTCAGTGTGTACCACAGTAATCGCAAAGCATTTATCAATGTCGTTTCCAAATAAAGTTCTCGCAAAGTGTGTTTACTTTTCTTTCCGTCCAAGGGGGCATATGGCAATGCTTTCGCATTAGCGTCGTCTAACCTTTTGCAATGTGCAGCTTCGCCGGTCGTCCACCTTCAAAGCGTGGAATGGCTTCGCAATTTTCTCACTAATGTTTTAGTAGCATGGAACTCCTTCTTCGGGCGTCAAAAACAAATAGAGGTGAACTGCACCAACTGTTTATGTCTGGCTCACAGTAAACATTCCTCTGTAAAAGCTAGTGCGCGAATGAGTTCGATAATGTACGTCGTCATTCTAGTCAAGCGCAGTATATTACAAGGCAATAATTTTCGTGGAAGAGATGGGGACATGTGAACATTTAAGGTCCATGTTATTAACACACAACCTACACGCGGACTTCAGTCATGGTAATCGCATGGTGCACGTGCCCACCACTAAGTAGAATTTACGCGGCGAACACTAATTTCAGGCGCGCCGTTCGGCCCGTCTGTGTTCTGGAACTTGTACCGCACCTGTGAATTTTCGACTGAAATGCGAATAGCGCGAAGCGACCACTAGGCACACGCGAAGCTGGTCGCGTCTCTTCGTATTTTCTTTTACGGCGTTTCGACGTCTCGTTTTGGAACGAAGAAATACGGCGCTCTTGGAACGACATTCGTGCAGTTTCAGCCCATCGGATGCTGTAAACGATATATTAGGTTGTAACTTCCAATAAACGAGGTCGAAACATGTATTTACTAGGCAGCGCTGATTTTAGAAGTGCACATTTGTTTTACTGGGCGCAGCGACATCGCATGCACCTTGATGGAACGGCGGTACAGACTCGTTACACTTCGTTACTTGGCTTGAAATAGCTTCAAGTTCATATATATTAGTATCGCTATATAGGTTGGAAGTGGGTGTACATTTCTTTATGTTGTGTACTGTATCAGAAACCAACATACGGGCTATTAAAAACAGCATACCTGTCTGCTCAAAATAAATCTTTCGAGTCAGTTTCTTTAGCCTGAACTGAATTCTTGGTGTAGGGTTGCATTTGCATATGTATTGCACTGAGAACGTTGTGTGACCAGTGCAGGCCATCAATGAAGCCAATGGCTGATAATTTCTCTTCTATATACATAAATAACAAGTGCGCAAAATGAATGGACAAAGAACACAGATAAAGCGCAAATCATTATTTTACATTGAAAGAGAGAGAAAAACATTTATTGTACCACGTGAAGGTAAAATAATCCGAGGAACGAGCCCTTAGTCCATGGTTCCCGCCAGCCATCTAGATGAATGTGCGGACAAAATTATATGCATCCATTTGTTATTTAGAAACAAAAATTGGGGCACCCACGCACTATTCGTTCTAAGACCGTGGAAACAGCGAAGCATGGGCGCGTCGTCTAGTGTTCAAGGCGTTCGCTTTTGGGCCGCGGGGACCCGTGTTCAAACCACAGCCCCTGAAACAAAATTCATTTTGTTTCATTTTTTATATATGTGGTGCGCGCGTGTCAGTTGGGGGCGAGGATGTTTTTTTTTTTTTTTTTGGAACACCACCAGCTACAGAGATCAGTTAGTACAGCTTCGCTTGGAAATCCCTCTTCGCGATCAGCATCACTGATGACACTGTCGCTGCAGTTAACCTGGAAATTAAGCTATTTCGCAGCGGGCGTACATTCCGCCCAGTTTCTTTCATATTTGTGCAGATTAGTCCTGACGGTAGTGATGGCACTCCCGTTTAGAAGACTCAACGACCAACAGTCAGTTCGACTGCTTCGTCCAATGAGTCTTCAGTACAAGTATCGCAGCATAGCATTTTGCCTTTCTCTCTTTTATTCCTGTTGCGTGCTATTCTTTTTCAACGTTGCAATAGCAATGGGTAGCGATGCGGAATAGGACTGAAGGGGAAAAAAGCGCGTAACTCACACATAACACATTTTGGGCACATTTTGACAGACAATTGACTACTTATTGCGCGGCTTAATCAATTACTGCGCTATATAATTCCTTATTTTGCTCAAAGTAATACTGGGGTTGATGTTAGCCACTAAAGTACCAAGAAAAGTGATGCAGCAGCAGAGCGCTCATACAAAGCATGGACTCGCATATTTTCATTGTCCCTTTGAAATAGAAAGAAAAAAAAAAACATGTCTCAAGCCTTCGCCACGTGAGACTACTCTGCGGGCACGCGTATATTCACCAAGATCTGAAGCACATTGCCGAATAGGAAGATGGGCGCCGCCCTCTGCGACCTGGCAACACGGTAAGAGACGAGTCTCCGCAAAGACATACAATTCAAGCGAAAAGATTCTCGTTGATGCGGCAGCATTGCAAAACGTGCGGGACCGTCGGGCCCTGACGGCTAGGTTACAATGGACGCCACGTGTATACTTTCAGCGAATTCCCCCGAACGTACCTCCCGTTCATTGTGCGGCATTTCTAGTATTGCGGCAGTTTTCGGTAGACGCGTTGAGATTCGCGTCACGAATGAGAAAAATGTACTTGGGACATGCACGGCCACGGGCGTTTACTGTTTCAACAAAATACACGAGTTGTACTTCGGCACGTATGTCGTTGCGTACGCGGACAAAGGAAGACGATCATGAATGTAAATGTCAAGAACACAATTTTTTTATTGAGATACAAATATTTGGTGCTCCAAATCAGAGAACTATTAAATTTGTGTAAAACGTGTTACACAAAGTATATCCATGCGAATATATTATGAGGGAAGCAAGCTCAAATAAACTAAAGTGCCTGTGGCTTGCAGCAAGCGGTAGGCCAAGCATGCTGCAACATTCTGGAATACTTAATGACGGGGGATGCATCAGTGAGCATCCATCATTCTTTCATCACGTTGGCATCACGGTGACATGACAGTTGCGAGGAAAGCGTTGACAAGTTTTAACGCGATGGTGTTAAAGAGCTCGTTTCGCAGAAATTCCGAAGTCGGTGTCGTTGGTTGTGAGCGAAAAATCAGACTTGTCCATGACCAAAAAATCGAGAAAGATGCAAATAAAGTACTCAATAAAAATCGTTGGCTCGAGTGAGAATCGAACCCAGGCCTTCTGCGCGGCAAGCAGGTGTTCTATGACAGAACCACGCCATGGCTTGAAACGACTTAAACAAAATCTATATGAATGTCTTGTAGTGGGAGGAGTCTGCTTAACACGTGTAATATTGCGTGGCAGAAATGTAGAATCGCGCCAGGAGTTGAAACAGGTGAATTGCGCAACGTGTCGGTGTTTTAAAGGCAGGCCCATTACAAAGCGCTCACTATATTTAATGATCATCATCGGAAAAAGGTATACACAAAGTGAGCAGATGCGTAGGTTCGCGTGTGGCCTAACGGGCGCGTAGTGGGCCCTTCACTGATTCGCAAAAGGAAGAATTATGGCATTGGCACTGCGCAACTGCACTTTTAGTAGGCATTGTAGGAAAGTTTAAAACGGCCAATGTTACGCGCACAGACGTTCGTTTCCTTGCGGCACTGTTGAGGCATGCACCAACATAGCAGTCCAGAAGACGATACGCACAGGGCTCTATTACGCTATCGCGTTCTACACTTGAAGGCGAAACTCAATCGTCCTCCAAGTTTTTAGGCCAAATAATGTCGCTGTAGCGGACGGTTTCACGAGAGGACTTGTCATCGTCAGGCGAGCAACTGGACTAACGAAGTTTCTGCTCTGAATAAGACAAGTGCTCTTGCCGAAAAGATGGCTACAGCGGCATTGCTTTTTAGAAGACTTTTCATCAACTAAAGCTTCCATCTTTCCCCAAACCTCTGTCTTGTGAAGGGAGTCGTTTTACAAAGACAGAGTAAAACAAGACAAGTCCAAACAGCGCAGAACACGAGACAGAGGAGAGACTTCACAAGACGGGTGCTGACTAACTAGTGAACATTTTTATTCAAACGGAAAAAGAGAAAGAACTTGTAGACGTACGTACATTCTGTACGTTTTGCTTTTTCCGTCTGTGCAGTCTGTATCGTGTTCTGCGCTGTTTAAACGGGAAGGTTATGACGACTGGTCCAAGTTTTCCTGGCAGCCTTAACATACTCTATGTTTTCGGCTGCTAGCGAAGGTTTCACGGGTCTGGTATTGAATGATGGTGTCCTCAGCCAATAGGAAATGTCCGTTCTTTTTGTGAACGAATGAATCAATTAAGAACTCGAGCCGTATGCACGCGCAACTACCAACACTGTCACAGCGCAAGCTCCAGGTGAATAACCCTTCGTAAGGTTGAAGACTGGGCGTATTGGAATAGCATATTTCAAGTTGCGTAGCGTGGCAATTCGACGGTACACACAGAAGAGATACACACCAGGGGCGTAGCCAGAAATTTTTTTCGGGGGGGTTTCAACCATACATTATGTATGTTCGTGCGTGCGTTTGTATGTGTGCATGTATATATATGTAAGCAAAATTGAAAAATTTCGGGGGGGCGGGTGTTGAGCCTCCCAACCCCCCCCCCCTTGGCTACGCCCCTGATACACACAGCAGAGAGCTACATTGCAGTCTTTCTGAATGGGAGGCTTTGCAGAGGCGCTCTTTCGTTTCATAGACGCCCTTAGCTGCGAGAGCGTTTGCATCCACAGGAACTCTGCTGTCGCATCCACCAAGTACGCGACGAGTCGGTGTTAAAGTCACAGTTGTTAGTTCCGGCGGTGTGTGTGTCTGCCTCTTTCTCGTGTCCCGTTCTTTTGCTGGCTTTTGTCAAGTATCATGAACCAACTGGCCCAGATCTCAACTCTTCTGCACCAAGTGCAAATACGCCAATCACGCCTTCCCCTTGGTGAACTCAAACCATGCACACGTGGAAATATGCATTCACAAAATAACCGCGCTTGTCTGCGGTGCTCCTAGTGAAGAAGTTTGCATATCCGCGTCCTTCTTGATTACAATTGTGGGACGCCCATGATAACCTTGTGGAGGGGTCCGGATCATTTCGACCACCTAGGCTTCCTTAACGTGCACTGAAATCACGCAGTAAACATAACTTGATTCTAAATAGACAGGGCGTGCACTTACGGACACAAGAAAGAAGTCACGATACCACAAACGCCGACTAACAACTGAAGAGACGCACAACGGCGGAAAAGAAAGAAGGCACAAAAACTTATCTGCGCATGCCCATGCAATTGGCGAACCTATCAATCCGGCATGCGTGGGGGTCTTCGTGAAAGATAACTGCAAAGGTATTTGATCTAATCTCTATGCAAGTTAGTCGATGGTTGGTTCACGCATGCGCTACCACTATTCTCGATATGTCGTGGCCCTATTTATCGGGCGCGTTTCTTCATTCGCATGCCGGTACAATACTGCGCATTTATCGAATTTCGGCGTGCACTTACACTCTCGACAATGTAACGATAGATTAGAAGGTGAGCCTCCGGTTAGCGATGCAATCTCTTATGTTCCGATAATCTCTGGTTAATGCAGCTGCCCATCTGTCCTATGTTGAAGCGGCCGCAGCTGAAAGGGACCTTATACACCACACTCAAACGGCAATCAGTGAATTATAATAATATCTGGGGTTTAATGTCCCAAAACCACGATACCATTATGAAGGACGCCGTAGTGGAGGGCTCAGCAAATTCCGACCACCTGGGGTTCTTTAACGTGCGCCTAAATCTAAGTACACGGGAATCAGTGAAGTTGGTGTGTTTTACGAAACAAATATCGGTCCGCTTCTTGTCTTTTACTCGCTCATTCCTCTTCTGCATAGTGGCACACATATTACCTAGCTTATTGGCAGCCATGAAAACAACATTAACGCAGTATCTATTTCCTACTTTCTTTAGTGTGTGAGATACGCAATGAATGTACGGCAATGAATGTTTGGTGAGCGTCAGAACTCGCAGGCCCCAATTGGGTTTACACTCTCACGCCTCCGCACCCGCACGTAACATAAACTCTGTACTGTGAACCTTACTTTGTCTATCATTTCTTACACTGTGCTTTTGTGTATGCGTAAGCCAATCTCTGGTGTACGCTTTCCCTCTCCTCTCTTTCCTTCCCCCTCTCGCGGTGGAATAGGAATGTTACGCTGACGAACCGCACCTATGGAAAAGAGAAAAGGTTTCTGCAGCGCCAAACTGCCTCTTGTTTTACAATGTTATATGCAATTTCTAAAACTTGCATGATGGAGAGCATAAAACCATGTAGCGAAGGGCGTTTTAGCTCCACTAACGTGAAACCTGCGGAGGGACGAAGCATGCAGTGTGCGCTGGCGTTTCCCACTGCAAGATCACTGCTAATGGGCAATGAGAGACAGGCGAAAGATTAGACAGAGACTCGTAGTCCGTTTTTAGTTACGTGCACGCTGCGAATCTTAACTACGCACAAGAGGAATCTCCCACCGGCACTACATTGCAAGTCAAGATCTAGTGCCCATATATACGAGGTGGCCGGTGAACGATTGTACAGCGCGAGCAGTCTGTTTTTTCAAGAAACTGACTGGCAGATGCTGCCTGCGTCGGCTTTGTCTCTCGCGGGCGAGGACGCGTTCTCGTTCCTCGCGAGCTGGTAGTTCAGCGTACATCGTTGAAAGAGCGTTTCCATAGTCAACGTGCGCCGTTCGCTCTCTCTAGCTACACGGCGAGCGCTGAGGTGGTGGCGCCCTCTCTCGAGCTCAAGCAAATGGACAGGAAACGACGATGCAGGCAAGCAAATGGTCACGACGATGCACGCCGACAAGCCGAGACCCTAAGGTGCTTCGCCCCTAAAAAAAAAGGGTAGCATTGGAGCTGGAATCGAACCGAGGCATTATCTGCATTAAAGCATTACATTAGCCATGCCAGTGCTTGACTAATACAATACGTAACAATACTTATACGTACGATACCTACGACACCATACTAATACTGCGCAATATTAAAGCCTGAGGCCATGGCGGCCGCATTTTCGATGGAGGCGGGAATGCTTGAGGCCCCTGTCCTTAAGTTTAGGTTCACATTAAGGAACCCCAGATGGTCAAAATTTCCGGAGCCCTCCTCTACGGCTTCTTTCATAATCATATCGTTGTTTTGGGACGCCAAACCCCAACAGTTATTATTATTACTATCAAACTTAACACTCTTTCGGAGAAAGACCCTGTCACGTAAGTTGAGGAGTCGCGTTAGCAACTGTGTAAGCACTGAATGGCTGAAGTGTAGAATCGGACCAGGTGTCACACAGTAGGGATCGCGTAGCAAGTGGTTGGTTTGAAACTGCCTACCCGTTGCAAAGGGCTTATCCATAATTCACCATCATCAGGCACAGCATCAGCAAAGTGCAGCTGCATAGGGGTTCATATTGCCTTACAGACGAGCGGGGTGTACTTCGCAACTGTACTTGCAGTAGGCGCCCATAGAGAACTTACAACAGGCTGCAAGAAGGACGCTCCATCAGCTTAGGTTGTGACTGCGCTGCGTGTTCCACGCAGGCCTGGAACTTTTTCGAACATCCATTCCCAAAATCGAAGAAATTTGTGAAAGTGCAGAGGTTGTCCAGTCACGTCCTGAAATTATTCGGAGCAATGAACAGGAATTGCAGTATATTTTGTTATGCGTGTTAAAACAGGTGTATCGACAGGAGTGCTGCTTCTTGGGCTAGTTGGAATAGCATACTGTATTTTTGGACGCTCTCGATAAAGACAAGAACACGGCGAGGCGTAAATAAAACCACCGACGGGAGCGCTCTAGCGACTGACATTTATAGAGGCATCCTGTCTACATTTATGCATGTCAACTTGTACCATGGGACGTGTGCTATCACGCCATCGAGTTAGAAAAAAATTAGTGAAAGTTCTTTAACGAAAAACAGAGAATTCTGCCGGCGTATATAAAGGCGCCTACATGCTATTCTGTATTGGGGAGGGGATTGAGGACAGCAAGGTTTTGGGTTCAGGAGGGCGGGAAACTGAGAGAAGGAAAAAAAAGACACAGTTTCGCCTCGAGGGCGAAGCATTGAATGTGATAGCAAGAAATTGGAGTGTAACAAGAAGAACGGCAAGCAGCTAGAAACTTGCTGCGCGCTGATAAAGCGCAAATGATGCAAGGAAAGAAAACACCCAAGGCGAGCGCGAACTAACAACTGCCACAGATCGACAATGCCAGCGCGCTGCTCAAACAAAAAGAAGGATGCACGGAAAGAACGCACAGGTATACATAGGAGGAGCGTGAAGTGTCGCAGTTGTTACTTCAACTAACCCCTACTTTGGCCCTTCTAGCTAGCATATCACTCCTTTCGCAAACGCGGCCGCTGCAGCGAGCAAAGTGACCTTCGTGAGGTCTATAGCTTCAACTCAATGTTTACGGTGAAAGCACAAGACGTACAAAACTATAATTTGCGCGAGCACGGTCGACCGCGCCCTGTATGTCAAAGTACAATTCGAAGGCGCACAACCCAACTCCGGCGAAACACGAGATAATTTTAGAAATGAGGGCCCAACAAATTTGCGAGCCGCCAGGAGGCATTCGCGGAACTCAAGCAACTATCAGACTTTTGCGCTCGCGTTGTCCGAAAACCCAGAAGCTCCTTCCTTTGGGCGGCAAACAAAACCTCAGAGCGTGCGACCTCAGAGTGGCACGTGAAGCCACGGCTGGCGTTTACTGCGTGCGTCGATTCTGGTCACTAAGATAAAACTTCATTTGGCTCTAATTGGTACATATTCTTGAGGCTAAAATTACAGCGCAAACGAACTTTTTTGTCCTTCTTACTTCTTCTTCACTTCTTTGTCCCTGCGCCCATCTGAATATAATTTCATGTCTGCGTGTATCAAATATACTATCATCCTTGTAACGCGTTTTGGTTTAGAGCTATTGTTGTGTGCGCATGTGCGGTAGATTGTCTTAGACTTATATATGCATTGGCGTATGAAAGAATAAAGCAGTTGTTAGTCAGCGCTTGCGTCGTACGTTTCTTTTCGTCAGGCTTCTGTTTCGTGTCACAAAAGTCTGGCAACTTGGGGCAGTGCGCCGGGCACACCACGGACGCGCGCAATGTTGCCGGCAGTTTTTTCCTGACCAAGCCGGCAGTTTTCCCTGCTGCTCAGCGAAGACCCTCTGAACACTTCGGGCGCGGAAAAGTAATCGTGGCTTCGCCCTCGCTTCGCGAGTGCGGCCATTTCGCTGACGCTCAATTGCCGGTTGGCAGGGTCTCCGTCACGCGCTACTGACCGCTGTCGCGGCCACGCGCTGTTTAGCCCGCGCGCCCGACCCTTCGGGGCAGGCGCGTCCGTGCCAGCGTCCGTGGTGTGCCCGTGTCACTGGGGCGCACGTAACCCACGAGCCGCTTCGCGCTTCTCAGTATTTTGCCAGCGTCAGTGGTGTGCCCCAAGTTGCCAGACTTCTGTGACACCAAACAGAACCCTGCCTTCTTTTCTTCGTGGGTGTATTGTGCGTTTGCGCTGTAATTTTAGCCTCAGGATACTGCTCGCGGTGTAACATATACTGTGATTCTGGTTCAGCCGTTGCATTTCTTCCCTCCTGTTTCATAAGTCTACAAGAGCCATAGCGTTCCCACGAGCTCGCGACACCACGGGACGCTCTTCATTTTAAATGCAAATGCATTTCTTAGTCGGGCTATGTGAGGCATCCGGCGTTGTCCGCGCGCCTCTCCGCTCTCTCTATATCTCTCATAGCAACAGCTGCGGGCGCGCGCGCTTATCCTCGCCCCTGACCGGAGCAGGTGGTGCGGGCGGAGTAGCGGAGAGTGAGTGGAGAGGAGGAGCGCGCTCTGGCGTGTCAGGGCGCTTGCAACGCAGGAGCTCGTCGGAGCTCCCACGTGTGTGGAGAGAGTGTAGGAGAAGGTAGGTGCAGTGCTTCGCCGCTCCTTCTATCGCCGTTCGCTCTATCTCCTCCCTGCGCGACCGCCTCAATGCGTTGCGTTTGAAACGCGTTTGTAGCCTTTGTGCTGCCTTGGCACAGCCTGAAAACAGCGCGTTCTAAACGCGTTTGTGCTGCATAGAAGGCGGTGGCAACATCCCTGAGGTGATTATGCACGCACGTAGGAAGCGTTCGTTGAAAGAGGCGCCCAAAAGGGAGACACTTGAGCGCGTCGATGTGTCCAGCTTTACGCCATTAAAATTACTACGCCGTGTACTCTCGGCGCAAGAAATGCATTCGCATTTCCTCACGATTCCCTTCGGGGAGGTGGGGGCATTTTTTCACCTGGCCGACTGGTAAGGAGTGGCGTGGCGCTACAACCCCAAAATGGAAAGCTACCGTGGGTCGCCAGCGATACGACGCAAACGCAGCACGGGCAACGCTACAGTCTCGCATAATTTTAACTTCGCCACGTGTGGCGTCCCGTGCGCTTCACCCAACGCCGCGTGCGTTTGTATTCTGCCTTTAGTACCTTGGAGAACGAATGAGGCATGGCCTAATTGTCAAAGACAGCAAGCTGCGGAGCGAGGGGTCGCAGGTTCGAAACCCGGGTCGAGCGCTTCGGAATTTTTTGCTTCTAAATTATATTTATTTATGGCTTTTTTTATAAATACATACATATACATATCCGGGGCATGACGGTGACGGCGACGCCAAAAATTCGCCGAGAGTGTCCAAATAATTGCTATCGCAATAAAAGTTATCATTGAGTTAAGCAGTAACAATCCATTATGTGACGAAGCAACCGACGCCGAGCTGCGACATGTGGCTCCTTTTTTGATTATAGCTTGCGCCTGTATAATCTCTGGCGTGCTTCTATCTTTATGGCGGCTGTTTATGCGGCAATATGAAAACACATGTGAGCAACCACAGTCACTGCAGTGAATCAAATCGATTGCGGTGAGTCACCATAAAGATTGACGCACGCGAGAGATTATTGAGCGAAAAAGTGTAATCAAAGACTGGTCCACGTGTGTCAGCTGCTTATCATCGGTTGCTTTGTCGCAAAAGGAGTTGTTTTTCCTTAACTAGATGGTGCGATACCGTACGTCACATGGTTCAAGTTGACCTCTATAGGTGTATGCAGGATGCTTCAATGAACTTGGCATGCTAGAGCGCTTCCGCTTGTGGTTTATGGTCTGCCTCACTGTGTCCTTGTCTTCATCAATCGTGTATAAAAATACAGGTGTCTGATTTCGACTAAACAGATACGGTTTCTCCATTGTAAAGTTTATTCAAACTTGCAAGTTGTGTGCTCACCTCAAATGCGAAAAATATTCGAGTGAACGTCTGTAAATAGGCGCGTGAGCGATGCGTTTTTTTGCGCATCTAATATGTGCCTCTTGAAGTAGTGCACCAGAACGAACCACCAAATTATTCAACTTGCTCCATACAAAATTATTTCATAAAATGATCGAAGTGAAGCCTACAGAAGGTGTTATGTATGCAAGAAAAGCGTCATATGCTACCCGATAGGTTTTATTCAACCTAAGCTCAAATATATATATATATATATATATATATATATATATATATATATATATATATATATATATATATATATATATGATCGAAGTATACATATATATATATGATCGAAGGAAATTCGCGAATCATTTTTCATCTTTAAGTTCAATACAATCGCAGGCGGTTTGAATGAGAGTGCGGGGAAACTTAGCGTCTTGCATCAGTGACCGCTGTAGGTGTTATTCCTTAAACCACCTGATTCCTCGTGCACGTGTCGTGACTAGTGAATTGATTGCTTGTAAGTAGGATGTGATACGGGGCCCCAATATATATTTCATGTCTGAGTGTTGCACTTGCTTTTATGATGTTTGCGCTCACATGATCATTGCAAGCGAAACGTATGCGCTTATATGCTGTAGCACCACTGTCACTTCTGTTATTCTGACGAAGGCCGGTCCCACGGCCGAAACGTAAAGAAACCTTTCTGTTTTTCGACGTGTGTCTCCTTTTTATTCATACTATTTACCGGCGTCCAAGAAGTTATTCCCTGCAATTATGCCTACAATGGACACCGGAACGACCACGTCGAAAAGGATCACATGGAAGTACCCAAACACCGCTGTTTCCACAGTAGTTCTGGGCGACTCCCACACCAAGTACGTCTTCCAGCATTTTGACCCAAATGTGGCGGGCACGCCAGCGTTTGTGTCGCAGTCCGGCGCCCTTATCAAGGATATCGGCAATCTACTGACTTCGTTCCTTCCACCGCAACAACTCTTGTCATTCATGCTGGTACCAACGACCTTGCGTCCCGCACCGCTCACGCCGCCTTCCAGAGCCTTCGCAAACTGTTAGAATCCATCCCAAAAGTACATCCCGAAATCAAGAGGATATATGTGAGCTTTGTGTTGCCGAGATCTACTAGCCGACGTCGTTTCTGCAACAATCCGTCTTTCGTTGAAAGGTTCAACCTAGAGGCTGACCAGTTCAACATGCTCCTACAAGACTACTGCCGTCATTCTTGGCTCGTTTATTTCCTCGACCACGGCTTCTACGAGCTGCCCCCCACACGCGCCTTGGCTGCTGATGGCCTACACCTCAGTTTCGAGGGAACGGCAATTCTAGCTAGTCACCTGCGTCAACTTTTCGTGACGAGGTTCAGCGATTTGTGCACCGACTGCTTTCCGCGGTCCAGCTAAGGAAAACTCTGTGACAACAAATGAAGCCGCTGCCGGCCACCTCTCTTCGACACTTGACCTGACCAGCTGGCCTCCATTGAATTGTTCTTCTGTAAACCGTCTATTGGGTTCCGGGAGCCCTACCAACTCTATTCAGGCAAACAAGTACTCATCGAGCTTACCTACAACTAGTGGTCGCCCGACACGCGGTGTCTCCGCGCATGAGCGAACTAGTGAAGCCAGTAAGGATGAATCTGTACCCAGCGGACCAGTCCTTGAATCCTGTCGAACTAATTGCCCCTCGGAGAGCGGCTCGTCGGCTTGCCAACTACCGAGCGTCCATCGTTCACCTTCACAGTCTTCTACAAAGTCAACCTCGGAGGATCAAGTTCAGCCGATTCTAGTGTTGTCGAAATCACCCGTGACGTGCAGCAATCACTCGCCTCGAGCATCGAACAACCAGCTACCCTCTAGCCAGCCCAACGACACGATTCCTGCGGTAGTACAGTCGACGACGGACTATTCCCTTTCGAACCCGCCGTGTCTACAACAGCCGATGCCTACTACGTGCAAAACTGTCAGTGTTTCGACTTCGGGTGCCCCTACTGCTCAAGCCTCCCGCTACTTCCTGCGAACTCATCGCACCGACGGCCCTCCAAAAAGCAAGGCCCCATGACTAGCAACTGCACGTTCTGGTAAACATTCTTCCGACTACTCTGTATCTAGAATATTCTTGAAAATTCGCAAAGTGATAGAAAAGCGGATTCGGTGCGAATTGCATATATCTACGTTAAAAACTTATTTAGAAGCTAGCATTGTACCTAGAGGTCTCCGCATTGTCATGAAACCCGCCACCGCTAGCATGTCTGGTTCTGAGGTTGTCGCGTGGAACGAGGTGCTCTCGAGAGCTTCTTTTGATTTAGTCCGTATTGTCACTCGCCATTACGAAACATTGCTGAAAGCCATTCGTAACCAAGAAAGCCAATTACTTTCCCATCATAAACTCGCCATCCATGAATGCGCGCTGCTGGCAGCATACCAGCGAAAAAAATCAGATGAAATACATGCAGCTAAAAGAAAGAAGCTCTTCAGGGACAAAGTTATTACGCCTCATGCTCCCCCTATGATGCATACCGCTGAAATTTCTTCGTACTCTAATAACTCCAGACCTCGAGGTGACCCCCTATCATCAAGTAACGTAGTCAACCTGTCTTCGTATGAACTTTCCGCTGATGAAATTTCGCTATTGTCACGAGGACTCAATTTTTGCCCAGCAACAGGAGGTTTTAGTGAATTCAAGCTGATGAAGGATTTAGACACTTTTGCCAGAAACTTAAGACTGAGAGAATACTTCCTTGACAAAAGCCCTGCTAATGCCCCTACTTCTATTTTGCCATCTTACAAACATTGGGACCCCACCTACCCAACGAGATAAGTGCCTAGACCTCTATATCGCTGCCATTCAACGCGACGTGCTAGATATTTACCGCAAACAGGCCCCGTTTAAAAGAAACCTTTCGATAAACGAAACAGCAGCAATGCAGCAACTAAAAGGTCGTGATGACATCATAATTAAACCAGCTGATAAAGGTGGAGCCGTGGTACTACTAAACAAACATGATTATGACAGCGAAGCTTCCAGGCAGCTTTCCAACAGCACTTTTTACAGGCGGCTTGACGAAGACCCCACTGAGCAGCTCAAATCTGTCCTTATAAGCACGCTAACTAGCCTCATTGAAAAGCAAAAAATTCCCAATTCGGCTCTGCATTCCCTCGTTCCACTAAGTCCAGTCGCGGGTCGCTTTTACCTCCTGCCAAAAATACATAAGTCAGGAAACCCTGGTCGACCCATCGTTTCCGGCATTGGTACAGTTACGGAACTGATCTCCCAATTTCTAAATACAGTAATTAACCGAATTCCGTCTTCTTTTCCATCGTACATCAAAGACCCTAACCACTTCTTGTCCGACATCGTCGACCTTTCTGTCCCCCCTGATTCACTCCTGGTTACCCTTGACGTAGCGTCCCTATATACGAACATTCCTCATGCAGATGGAATACTGGCAGTACTTCACTCGTACGAGTCTGTCTGTGATAAAATAATTGACAGCTCGACTTTGATGACCCTTTTAAAATTCGTTCTGGAATCTAACAACTTTGAATTTGACGGCATTCATTACCTTCAAGTTAATGGCACCTCGACGGGCACACCCATAGGCCCTAATTATGCCAATATTTTCATGGGCATACTCGAAAACGAATTTCTGGCAAGCCGCTCACTTAAACCATTGTACTACAAAAGGTAGATTGACGATATATTCATGATTTGGCAGCACGGTGAACCCCATCTCTTATCGTTCATTCACGATTTTAACAACGCTCATCATTCCATTTCATTCTCTCATTACCTACTCAGGACAAGCTATTAACTTTCTTGACGTAACAGTGACAATGTCTGACGGCCAGCTTGCCACTAAAGTTTACAGACAGCCAACTGATACTCAACAGTACCTTCATTTCAATAGCAACCATGTCAAGCACTCTAAAACCAGCATACCCTATAGCCAGGCCCTTCGTTTTAAAAGAATATGCTCCCAACAAACTGACTTTAATTTCAATTGTGCACAGCTTCGGAGTGCTCTATCAAAACAGAAATACCCTTCCAAGATTATTGACGACGCCATCAAAAGGGCAAGTAACCAGGACCGCAAATCCCTTTTAAGCACCAAAAATAAACAGCCGGTTTTCTCCTACACTAACCTTGTTCTTTTTCCGCGCCTGCGCAGCACGTAAATGCCGTTTTAAGAAAGCACCATAAGATACTGCTACAAAGCGAACGACTGAAATCAATTTTCCCAGAACCACCGCGTGTGACGTACAGAAGAGCCCAAAATCTGCGCGACCTACTCACGTCGTCAAAAAGCACACGCAATAAATCTACTGGCTGCCGTCCTTGCAACAAACCTCGTTGCAAAGTCTGCCACCATATGACCACTTCACTTATCGCAAACAGCACCGCATCTAACTTTAGCGTGAAAATAAATGGTGGCTATAACTGCGACACGCGTAATGTAGTTTACCTCCTGGAATGTTCCATCTGCAAAATGCAATACGTAGGCGAAACCGAAACACCCTTCCGATATCGGTTTAACAATCACAAGGCTCATATCTCTTCACTTCCTCACCTTCCAATATCAAAGCATACTAACGCAATGGGCCACTCATTTGACAACATTAGAGCCACGATTCTGGAGTCTGGCTTCCGAACGCATCATGACAGGGAAATTCGCGAATCATTTTTCATCTTTAAGTTCAATGCAATCGCAGGCGGTTTGAATGAGAGTGCGGGGAAACTTAGCGTCTTGCATCAGTGACCGCTGTAGATGTTATTCCTTGTACCACCTGTAATCCTTGTGCACGTGTCGTGACTAGGGAATTGATTGCTTGTAAGTAGGATGTGCTTCGGGGCCCCAATATATATTTCATGTCTGAGTGTTGCACTTGCTTTTATGATGTTTGCGCTCACATGATCATTGCAAGCGAAACGTATGCGCTTATATGCTGTAGCACCACTGTCACTTCTGTTATTCTGACGAAGGCCGGTCCCACGGCCGAAACGTAAAGAAACCTTTCTGTTTTTCGACGTGTGTCTCCTTTTTATTCATATATATATATATATATATATATATATATATATATATATATATATATATATATATATATATATATATATATATATATATATATATATATATATATTGCTTGGGTTGCATAAGCGGCGCATTAAATCGGCTGTAATAAATCGCATGAAGCGTGTTAGTATGTTAGTAATAGTAATTTAGCATGAATCATGTCAGCAAGCTGTTCACGCTTTGAAGACAAGTCCGCTTGTTAAAACGTCAGATCCAGCGCCACACCGTGTCCACGAAATTTTCATCTCTATGTTAGTATGTAGTGCTTTATGAGCGTGAAGTTGGCTCGCAGGCATGCACAGAAATAGGAGACCGCGAAAACAAAAAAGTTAAAAGCCACTGTAGTAGTTATTTTCTTATCTAGCCCTTTGCGACACGACGTCCTTATTTGGAGACGCGACTCGATTTTGCCATTTCTACGCACTAGTCTATTGTCAAGGAGGAGACTACGAGCACTGAGCTGATTGTGAATTAAGCATTCTGGTTGCCTAAACTTCCTTTATACCACTTCTTGTTGAAGTACTTTGCTACACATGATCGCTTTGGTGCAGGCAGTGAAGACAGTACCATCTTTAACGAGACTGGACGTGGGGCGTTTCGGCTGGGATTTCAAAATGTTTGTTTTAGCTTTTTAGAAATGCTGGCCGTCAACAGATAACTATCCTATGTAATTTGAGCGGGTCGTTGAATTCGTTTTTCAAGAAATATAGCATGACTAAACTAAATAGATGGTTCGGTGCACAAGGAGAAGTTCAAAATAAGACTAAAACGTGCTGGCAAATCAGCTCTATAATACCCCCAGGACCCCCCGGTGGGCAAATCAGAGCTACTTCGAAAACCTTTACGAACAAAGAACAATGTAGGTCAAACTATAATGCAGCCCTAAAACATTTGGGAGACTATAAAGGCAATAAAAGAAAATTATAAATAACAGAACACAAAAACGAAAACTTCGATATCAAAAAAAAAGATAGGGGAGAGCTGTAAGGAGAGGAAACTATATTGAATTGAGGAAAAAAAAAGCGACCGAAAGCAAACGCTCCCTCTGACTTCTAACACTCTCTTCAAGAAAACGAAAATATTATTATTTCAGATGGTTGTCTATGCTCAGGAACATTCAAACTGCAATTCGCCAAATGAATTTGGAAAAAGAAAGAAAAAAAAGAAAAAAAAGAAAGAAAGAAAAGAAAACGAAAGAAAAAAAAGAGGAAGTGAGCGACAAATGAATGTAGAAGAAAAAAAGCACAAAAAAGAAAACAAGAATAGAAGTGAAAAAAAAGAAAAGAGAACAAAAAAAGTTTGCATTACAAAAAAAAGAAAAAAAAGACAAAAGAGGTAAAGATAAAACAAAACAAAACAAAACAAAAGAAGTGAAAAGAAAACAAAAGAAAAAAACAACAAAAGGAATCATCGAGAGAGAAAAAGAAAAAAAAACAGAGACCGATGCAAAAGAAAAAAAGAAATAAAATAAAAGAAAAAAACCAAAACTGTGAAAATGGACGTATATGCAAAATATATATATATATATCTATATATGTGTGTATGTGTGTATATATGTATATATATGTATATGTGTATGTATGTGTGTGTATGTATATATATATATATATATATATATATATATATATATATATATATATATATATATATATATATATATATATATATATTTACTCACGAATGCCAACCTCTCACTATCGAGGAGCGAGGACCATCTGTCACACTTCAAAATTCCCTTTCTCACAATTACAACCATGAAATTACATCTCTAAAATTTATGAAGGAAGGTTAACCACACTAACAAGTCAACCACAGAATATGTAAGCGCCGCACCATTCTCTCACACTTTCAACCACTAGATATCAGTAATGTAATAAAAAAATGAAAAACAAGAATTCAAGAATAATTCAACTTAGATATATTCTCCGCATCTACTACTGACACGTAATCAAGTCACATTGTAACATGGTGGGGGGTGGTGGGCGTCAGTAATCAAAATTTCATTATTTTACAGAGCCCTTAATCAGTAGAAGTTAAACCAAAAATCAACAGCCTGCCCCCAAGGAAACAAGACAAGGAAGATTCCACGAAGACAAGACTGAAGAGCTACCACTTTCAAGATTCAGCACCGAAGATTAAACTCTGACACATGTTAGCAGCAAGAAATCAATGTAACATGAACAGTGTTTTTTTTTTGTCCGCTACTCTGGGTTGGGGTCCAGTCAGTCTCAGAGAGTGTGAGCGCCTAGAATGTGTGAGCGGGATGCTGCTCGCTATGTTTGCGAGCTCTTAGGTCGCAGCGAGGCGGATCCTGGCGCCGACACCACAGGGGGTCGTCGGGAGAGATGCATGGCTCGAAAGCTGCGGCGGATTTCCCGGAATTATTGCTTGAGAGTTTTTGCCGGGGAAGCTAACCGCTGCAGCGGATTCTCGAAACGGTCAGGCGGGCGCTGAGGTCCAGGCCATGTGGCCGCAGCGACAGAAGAGGAGAAGCGATGTCCGAAGGGGGATATCGGGTTACGTCCGTCGGCAGTAATGGCCAACGCGGGTGGTTCTGAGGAAAGACAGTGTCGCGCGGGTCCCTTTTCTCCTAGCTGAGAGCAAGGAGAGGGGAAACGTACAGTGTTGTATGTTTGTTTTTCAACGGAGGGAAATGCCCGTTGGAAGACGGGAGTCGAGAAGAGTTCGCTGGGCGCGGCTCGTGCGGACGGTCGAAGTGAATAAACGCTGCCTTCAACCAGACTCTGGCTCTTCCTTCGCGTTGCCAGCGAGCACTCGGATCATCGAGGGGCTGTCGATACCAAACATCAAACTTAACTGGCGCAGTCGACAGGATCGACGGAGCCCACAGCGAGGAAGACGCCGGAGCCTTGGTGGAGGTGAGCTGTCACGTCATCACCGCGACTCGGCCGACTTCGAAGGCGTTTGGGCGCCATCGAAAAGAGGCGCGGAAAGTGGCCTGCGTCCGAGACCCGTTGGAAGAGGTTGGAATATCGGAGCAAGCCTGAAGAAGCCTACGGCGTGAGTTGCGGGCGTGCAGCGTATTGAGGGAGCGTGGAAAGGAGGCGTCTGCAAGCGGCAGGTGCCGATCGTCATGGGATCAGCGCTTCGGTGAGGGAGGCCTCGCCGGGACGACAGCGGCAGCACGGAAGTGGCTTGGCGTCGGGAACGATCCGACGGGGTGCAGCGCAGGACAGCGGAACATTGCTGCGGTGCAGCAATAGTGTGGTGCGTTTTTTTTATCCGTTATTTTATTTCATCACCACATCGCCCTTCCGCGCCATCGCAACTGTGGACACTCGCGAAGCCGAGATTTCCGAGGACGTCAAGCCAAGCAGCTACAGGAGCAGCCTGAGGAGAGCATCACTTAATATGGTGAGATTCGTTTCGAGCTCTCTTGTGATGGTTCTGAGGTGAATGAATTTACGTTCCGGCACTCTCTGGGAGCTTGACAACATGAAAGGAATTGATATTGGCTCGGATTTTGGTGTTGGCGTCAATGAAACCGGTTGCGTCAACAAGTTAAAACTTAAAATTAAAGTCTTGAAGAGTCGACTTGAAATAGAGAAGTTGAAGTGTTGGGGTGGGCCTACAGGTAATGGCGTGGATTGGAGAAACACGCGAATACCAATTTCCGCAGGGGAAGATCTCTGTGCGGCCGCTGTTGACGCTGGTGCGGCCATCACCTTGATAAAGAGAAGCAAAGTCCCACCGAAAATTTTAAATGAGAGCTGTGGTTTTACGATACTCACGGGCGCGTTTGGCCGGGCTGTTAAGGCAGAAATTATGAGCGTCCCCCTGAGTTTACCATATTTAGATAATGCAACTCAACGCGTACCGGTGTTTTGTGCGGTGATTCCAGAGTTGGTCGCTGGCGTTGACCTGCTGCTCACTCTGGACGACTATGACAGCCTGTGCTTCGCCGCAGACGAGTTGAAGTATTATAACAAAGGTTGTGAGCGTAACTTGGTGGAGGAATCGTCGGAGCGTACTTTCGCGAAAGGAAATGACGTAGAGTCCGCTGTCCAGACTAGCACCGATTGCGTAGCGCGCAACGCTGTGAGTGAGGAGTCGACCAATATTGGTGAGGACGACGCGTGCTGCGAGGCCAACGTAGGGTTGAGCGACAGCATATAGGAGGATAGCAACAGTGAGATCACCGAGCAGGAAGAGGTTGAACCGGGTTCAGAGGAACGAGGAGAGCAGATCAGCGTAGATAGCATGGGCATCGTCGGAGATCCGTTGCACGTGGATCGCATAGAACACAAGGAGAGCCTTAGACTGTCCACTGAAAGCTCTTATGTGAGAGCAAATGTGTGAGGAATCGCCAGTAGAGTCACGGCGCAAGGCGAATGACGGGATGCATGACACCGTCATTAGGAGCCAAGTGCTGTATTATGGGGACTCAGTGGGCGGCAGACAACTGCGAGTGTTGGTGGCGAAGCTTCTTGTGCTCTTGTTTTGTGCGCTTCAGATTACCTTCTTGAAGTGTCGCCGCGCTGTGGTGTTAGGATTAGCACACGATAGCCCATGTGGTGGCCACTTTTCGGAGAAAGAGACAAGGAAGCACATCGTGAGGTCGTTTTTTTTGGCCGTCACTGACTGTCGATGTAAAGCGTCAGTGTCGCACATGTCATGGTTACCAGGCGCATTTGCGTGAACGCAAAACAAACCCGGTGCTCATAACGCGCCTCAACCGCCCACGAAGCACGTTTGAGATCGCTTATCTCGGCTGTAATGGACCAGGTCGATGTGAGCTAGCTGGCAGAGGACCAAAACCTTGCTGGTAGTGAGCGTTTAACAGTCGCGAGTATTCTTTGTTTTTGTGAATAACGTTGTGCTCGCGATGCATTTGTTGTTCTGAAATACAGTTGTGCATTCATTTTTATTACCATGTAGTGATGTTCATTTGTGATGTGTGTGAGTTCTAGCTAATGTATTTTTGGATGGGTTGTTTGATGTAAAGCGTCGGTTTTTGCATGTTATTTTGGTTTGATTTAGAGGAGGACTCTTGCACGTCTGGTATAGATCGTTTTCTTATCGCGTGTTTTCTTTTTTTCTTATGCTTTTCGTTGTTGAGAGTGTATACGTTACCGTAGTTGAAATGACTAGGATAAGTTCGTGACAATGTAGTTTTAGTGGAATGCATGATACAGTGTGTTAATAGAACAGGTGTTGTTGGGTTACGAGGAGTAACTTGCTCCCAATGAGAGTGCTTGCTGAACCAGAGAGAGCTCGAAACGTGTCTCACATGTTTGGACAATGGCGTGATGTGTGATATGTTTTGTTTCAGTGCAATGTTTAGTTATATGTCCGCGGGTCCCGATGCTCGGACCTTGCTGGCAACGCGGGAACTGGCAAGTGTTTGTAGTTAAGAGGCCACTATGCGGTTGCTTTTTTTGTTTAGTTGTTTAGTTGTTTTTTATGTACTCGTGTTTTTCTGTGATTTTTTTTCTGGTTGTTGAAGAGAAGGCGTTTTTCTTTTTTGTCATGTTACACGGACAACGAGTGTCCAGTAACATTCTTGAGGGGGGAGGAGTAAGTCTCAGAGAGTGTGAGCGCCTAGAATGTGTGAGCGGGATGCTGCTCGCTATGTTTGCGAGCTCTTAGGTCGCAGCGAGGCGGATCCTGGCGCCGACACCACAGGGGGTCGTCGGGAGAGATGCATGGCTCGAAAGCTGCGGCGGATTTCCCGGAATTATTGCTTGAGAGTTTTTGCCGGGGAAGCTAACCGCTGCAGCGGATTCTCGAAACGGTCAGGCGGGCGCTGAGGTCCAGGCCATGTGGCCGCAGCGACAGAAGAGGAGAAGCGATGTCCGAAGGGGGATATCGGGTTACGTCCGTCGGCAGTAATGGCCAACGCGGGTGGTTCTGAGGAAAGACAGTGTCGCGCGGGTCCCTTTTCTCCTAGCTGAGAGCAAGGAGAGGGGAAACGTACAGTGTTGTATGTTTGTTTTTCAACGGAGGGAAATGCCCGTTGGAAGACGGGAGTCGAGAAGAGTTCGCTGGGCGCGGCCCGTGCGGACGGTCGAGGTGAATAAACGCTGCCTTCAACCAGACTCTGGCTCTTCCTTCGCGTTGCCAGCGAGCACTCGGATCATCGAGGGGCTGTCGATACCAAACATCAAACTTAACTGGTCCCGTTCTCCTTCCGCTCCAAAATTTAACTTGGCTCTGCCCTGTTCATTTTTCTTTTCTCATTGGCATTGCCTGCTATATTATTATGGTGCAGGCCGAGGTATTATTTTTTTATTTTTTTTTCATACCTCACAATAAAGAAAGTTATTTACGCTGTAATTACTGTTAATTGCCGTTAAATACGCTATAATTTATTCTAACACTTCCAACTGTTTGAAATTTGCTCTCAAGATCTTTGGCATAATGTTGTGTTATTTTAGCGCATTTATAGAAAATCGATGATCATGCCTGTCGCAAAGGGGTATCGCAAAGCGGCTTTTTGCTTCGATACTGGCATTTCGTCTTCCTTCTAAGGACAAAATGCGAAATAAATTATGTCTGCACCTATGTCCATAAAGAAGACTACCGCACTTCGTTTACCGAAAAGTAAAAAAAAAAGAACGGTTATCCCAAAGAGATAAATCCAAGGCGCGTCCATTGGCAACCCTGAAAAGTGAATGAGCCCACGTTTCATTTTCGACCTCACGATTTTATGCAAATGTCGCAAGTGGACTCTTAGTCTGACGATTCAATGAAATTAGGGCGTTAACAGGACGGCACACTTCAATCGGCAAGGGAGTTACTTATTCTCGCAACCATGCAGCGGCTTCTGAGCTTTGCGCAAACAGGAACTCGTCAAAAGATGTTTCATTTACACTTAGTGGTTGCAAAAGCCACGGGCTTTAAGGCTTGATAAGGAGCGGCGCTTCTTCGCCGAACGTCTCCGTTAGAGTCTGCCTACATGTTTTTTTTTTTTTCGTTTTTGTTTTTCATATAATTCTTCCATGTTCGCGGTGAATCCCACGTGGTAAAACGACTGGGTTTAATGGAACGCATTGCCTTAGGGAAATCTGGCCCTGCTAAGATTATCGCGAAGGTGCTCCGAGCCGTGCAGGTAAGATGAAAAGAGATGGCATTCTGCGCATTCCAGTGAATACGAACGTTCCAGCACGACACCTTCGCGATTGGGAAAGCAAGCAAACGTGTAATGTCGTGATAATCCTCGTACCACCCACTCGGATTCTGTGAGTGCCCACAGGAGCGAGTGTTACGAAATACTTTCGGGTCGTAGGCGCTTGTGCCTGCGTATGCTGTGCTTTGAGGGACTAAAGCACGCATACCGCGAGAGCCCCCGCAGCTTTTATTTTCTTTTTACGGCGGTGCTCAAAGTATCCGCGTGCCTTCACAGAGACAGCGTCGCCGCGTTCTCGCGAAGTGCGAGGAACAACCGGTGAAGGTGCCATATAACCCGATTTCTTTTCCCGCTTCTGCTAAAAAATCTACTACAATCTTTACTATACTCTACTAAAACCACCTTTTATGCCACATCTGTTGAGAAATGAAACCAACGTTTAGAAAAAAAAAAAAAAAAAACACACCACACCCTTACATAAGTGTCCCTCAGCACCAGTCACATGCGAGGTCTGCAACGGTTAATCACTTCAAAAGTGGCCTCGACATCTTCCCGAATTTCCTTCCAGTGACCACACGAAAACACGCTATCATTTCTGAATCTGTCTAAATAGATGCGCTTACTAGGCATGCTGACGTCGGAAGATTCTTGACTTAAAGTCGGCGCTCTGGCGAGCGGGTGCTTCAGCATTCACAGCAATATTTGTGCGTATTCCATGCCGAAGGTATTCTAGCGCGTACGAAGGTCGTAAATGAAAGCAAGGCGTTGCTTTTAATAAAAGTGGGAGATAAACATTTTGAGACCTTGAGAAGACAAAACGACATAAATCAGGTACAGGTTCTCTGATACCGGTGTCACACGGGCACTTCGGATCGCTATTAGGGTCGATCCGGATCGAACTTCTTGATCGCCATAACAAGTTAGTCGCTGATACACGCTGCAACCCAATCCAGATCGAGTTTGGCGCAGACGTCATCAGCAAAATCCCGATCACGGAATCAGATCGCGATGCGCCGATCGCGATCATCTTGATCCCGATCTGGCTTGATCGCGATTAAAAGTGACTGTAGCAGCACCTGATCCGGATCGAGCCTAATCCGGATCGGTCTTGATCGCGATCAAATGTGCCTGTGTGACACCGGTATTAAACTGCGCGCTCTTACAGCCCTTGTTGTAGAGGAGCGCGTCGTATACGTAGTTTACCTTTCGCTCTGAGTATAATCAGATGGCGCGAACTAGCTAAACACGATAAACTTGCGGTTCGCAGCTATACATGAGTAAACCCTGGCATGGTATTCTTACAAATAGCTGAAATAGTAATTCTAAAACACCACTTGTGGTGTTCATAAAGTTAAGGACGCCACTACGACTTTGGGGATTTAAAAAAATGAGAGCAAAGCATGAGTATACGCGCTAGCCCGCGCACAAGACAAACTAAGAAAGTTAGACTTTTTTACTCTTTCGTATGCGAATCTGTCCTACACTGTAAAAAATATTTTGTGAAAAAAACAGAAATTGTCTGGCAGCTCTCTTGCCACAAAATTTCTGTAAAGCTATGTTTTCTATTTTGAAGTTTTCTGTGTTTTAACAGATTTTTTCCGTTTTACTTTACAGACTTTTTCTGCATAAACACAATGTTCAGTTTTGTGTTACAGAAAAAACTTGGTTTTCTGTTTGTCTTCTTTCTGTTATTTCACTGTTACTTTCACTTTTACAGTACAGAAATTTTATGTTTAAAAACACGTTTCAGTTTTCAGACACTGAAAAAAATGTTTTTTGTTCTCATTTATCTGTTATTTCGCTAATAGTGTCTGTTATCGTTTACAGAAACGTTATCTATAAGTACAAGTTCGGATATCGAGTCACAAAGGTTGTGTTTTCTGTTACTGCCCTCCTGCTATTTCATTACTGCATTTTAATTCTGGAACATATTTTTTATGCATAAAGATGAACTTATATATATATTCTTAGAAAAGCACTCCTCAGTACTAAAAAGCAGTTATGTCACTTGTACAAGCGATACGCAAAATATTTTGTTCAGCCAAATGCAATGGCAAAAATACCAATATATTGCGTTTGCATAATCCAAATATATTCCAATTTTTTAAAATAATATCTGGGGTTTTACAAGCCAAAACCCCGATATGATTATGAGGCGCATCGTAGTGGAGAGCTTCGGAAATTTCGACAATCTGGTGTTTCTAACGTTCACTGACATCGCACAGTACATGGGCCTCTACCATTTCGCCTCCGTCGAAATGCGACCGCCGCGGCCGGGGTCGCACCCGCGACTGTCGGGTAAGCAGCCGAGCTCCGAGCGGACATTGTGAACTTCTTGGAGCTACACCCGCGAGGTGTTGCCTCCAGCAGTCTAGTAAATAACGCAATAAAAACAGGCACGTTTCAGTAGATTCTCATTTCATGATAAAAGAAACGAATCTTTATTTAAGCACAGGAAATGCTGCATGTAAACAGCTTTAAAATAATGAAACCTGCGTACATGTCACCGTAGATTCAAACTGGTTTGGAAATTGTGTAGATATACCGTATTTACTCGAATCTAGGCCGTACCTTATTATAAGCCGACCCGCGAAATTCGCAAGGCCAGAAAAAAAAACTTAATCATTGTACTCGAATCTAAGCCGACCCTCCCCCCCCACCCCCCCCCCCCCCACACACACACTTTCGCACATCGTTTTTTCGAAAAAAAAAACAACGTCGGCTTAGATTCGAGTAAATACGGTATATTCATAATGACACTGCAAATTTTTCGTTGTAACACTTAGCATTCATAGTCTCGCAGAGCTTTGATTAAGTTGGTCATTTGTGGTGTGAGGCGGCGCTGCTTCCTTGACTTCTCGACTTTGCTCCCTCTGTCAGGGTTGACTGCTGCGGCTGCCCTAAAAACGAATAATGATATTTTTAGGTGCACCAGGCGGTTGCATGACTAGGCTGAACGTAATGGACCACACTGAGAACAACATTGATTATGTTGGTAGAGCGCTCAAGAAACCCTCGCATTGCCACTTTAAGGTGTGTGTGGAATCAGTTAAAAAAAATCTCATGATCCAGATGGAGATTCATTTCTATAAAATTGCGTTATGGTTCATACAATGTCATTTATTGCAGTGTAAGGACTTTAAAGGAAATAATGCTCCTCACAGAGCAAGATTCACGTGCTTTTAAACACTCACCCAAATACAATAAAAGCTCATTAATTCGCATTTCACGGGTCCGGAAAAAACGTCTGAATTAACCGAATGCCCAATTATCGAGAGTATCAAGAAAAAAATAAACAAATGCTTATTATATCAATGCATTTTCTTTTTCTTGATGAATGCGCAAATCCAGTACCTGTTTTGCACAAGAGTAAAAGCCACAATTTCTGCCATTAGGTTCATGGTTCACAATGAGACCGCGGCCCAAGACCCCGTGTATTAAGCCGAAACGTTTTCTCAACCCATCCCTTATTACGTACCTCCGCGAGCAACATGACCACGCCCACGTGATGATCATTTTGTCGCCGAAAAATTGGTCGGCAACTGATCGTTTGTCCGTCGGAATGTAACAAGTGAGTTTTATGTGAACTTGCGGAGTGCCGCTGAAGGTCCTCACCTTCAAAAGCTTCCACCATGTATGAGCTTTGTGACATTGTGCGCGCATAGCCCAAAGTCGAAACAAAGCTATCATGCTATTAAACAAAACAAAGGTGTTATTAAACAATGCATGTGCTTGCTGGGACCAGAGAACACCGCCGAACTATCCGATTTTTTAAGTGCACACGCATGATTGCATGGTAGGCACTATGGGTTTCACAATTTAGATCTGCTAAAAATTACACTGAAACCATTGTAGCGCGATAGACCCGAACAAAGTGGATGATGGGACACCACGGGCACAATTTTCACCGCGGATTTTATGGCATTGCCCCAGACAATCAGGAAAATAACATACTCATCCTGAAGCGCATGCGTGTACATGTTCTCCATTGCAAACAATAAGAGATATGAAAAAGTCGTGTGTAGCTATAGATGCCAAATAAACTTGTAGACGTGTTGCTGATGCAATCTGTGCCCATTTTGCTTACAGGGAATTCTCGCTTGATTGCACCAATCCTCGTCGGTCCTTTGTTTATTTTGTCTCTCTTTCAGCGTTGTGCTCACAATTATGGTATACCAACTAGCCCGGACACACACCTTGCTCCGGCAGCAGAACTGCATAAAAAAGTGCTAGCTCTTATTTAAATTAATGAAAATTTTCATGTTACTTGGTGCCCCTTCGAAATCCTCAATAAACAGTGATTAAAAATACTTCACACGTCAACCCTTCTATATACTATCATTATTTAAAATCTTTTATGACAGCTCAGAATTCCCGTAGACAGTTTTACACTTAAGCTGAACATTTCTATTTGGTCATTCCTTCCATCAGAACCCTCACTGGCTTAGCCAAATGGGAGTGTAGTATCAGATATTGGAAATTCCCCAGTACTTGTCTACTTTTGTACTATCTAATGTGGCTTTATTAAGTTCGTTGCATGAATCTTGTTGAAAAAGTCAGAAAAATCATTAAGTTTTACCTTTGTGTGAACACCAGGGTTAGGCTGACCTCCTTGCGGCATTCAATAGTAAAGGCGAGGTATGTAAAGAGCTTCAATTTGAATGCCTGGCACCGTGTTGTGGATTCGATCACAGCATGGGTATCAATACAGATGGCAAATACCCCGGCAGTCAGAAAGTTCTCTCCTGGAACAAAATATTTCCTCTTTAGAAATATTCAGCAATATATTGCAAATATCCATAACAATACCTTTGGCAATAATGAAAGGGGAGCACGGCACGTCTCCGACCTTATCTTCACTTGTACTTACCTGCAATAATAAAAGTTATGAAGTTAATTATGCGATAAGTAGTCATTAAAACTCCTTTACTCTGGAGTTCAAACAAGCATACGAAGACAATTAAAACGTTAGACAATATTTTCATTGAACTACAGACATTGTAGATGTGATATAAATTAAAAATAAATAAATAAATTCTCTCAATAATAGAAGGTAAATTAAAGCAGCAAACAATTTGAGGAGCAGGTCACTGTCAAATTATTCTCTTACCTTCTGGTAGCTCGAGATGCAGCACCACCTTAGGGCACTATGACGCCTTAGGGCTTCCATGACACAAAACCATATAAATCCTTCTGGACTCTTCGTTTTCTCTACAGTCCTATTTTCGTCCTTGGTATCTCGTAGCACTAGCTCAGAGAAGGAACTCTCGGAACACTTTTCTGTGCTGTTCCAATGGGCACTTCATGCAGAATAGATTCATGTTTTTGTGCAGTGCGGTATACTTCATTAAACGTGGCACAGTCGTCTTGGTGGTGCCAGAGAGACTGCGGACATACATCGCTAAAATAAATAAAAAACTGCAATTACCGAAATAAATAGAAAACTGTTATAACGGTAAGCACTTCTGTAAAGCTCTAAAGAGAAAGGAAAGGAGGCTAAGGCCTGACTGTAACAGACATTTTTGCCAATTCAGAGAGAATGAATCTTTAACATTAAATGCTATACCTAATTGAAACATATTCCCAATGCTTTCAAAAAGCCTTCAAAGGCATGCGCATTTGCACGGACGTGAGGCTAAGCGTGCAGACGAATAACACCAGAGCACGTGGGCGCGCTCAGTGAACCTCCATTGCAGAAAGTGTTTACGCAAGGAATTAACAATGCATGCGCAATGACGTTCGCAATGACGGTTGCTTCGCGTCGACTGTTTCATTATTTGGGCTAGCGAGCCACCAAGTTGCGATTTCTGTCACACTTTTTTCGTTACCAGGAATCCATTCATGGAGGGCACGTGGTGGAGAAATTTGTCCAATGATCTGTATCAATCTGGGAAAACTTGCCACCTGAGATGGAGCAAACTGTCCTTCGTTTATGAAAAGCAGAGGGTCAATTGGTTTATATTTTTACTAAAAAACTCCTTCGAGTTGGGCTAAGCCATTGGGCCAGAAGACGAGTTGCACTGCCTGCAGTGCCGTAGCCAGAAATTCTTTTCGGGGAGTGGTTCAATCGCTCTTTATGTAGTATGTTCGTGCGTGCATATTTACACATGCTAAATCTAACAATTAATGGGGGAGGGGGGGTTGAACCCCCACCCTGGTACGCCAATTCCTGCCTATTACATGCTGTAAACTATACATAGCATGAAATTTGCTTCTCTGCCAAAGAGCAACACGATATATATGTTCAAAATCTATAGAATATTGTGAATGTCTACAAATCGCAGAACATTTCTAATGAGCAATTCGCTTCACTCAAGGAGTGATGCGCTTAAAGAAGTAGATGTTATTTTTCCGGTGGTAATATTAGCGTAATTACAGTTTGTTTCGCATGGCGTCATTTGGCAGGAAACAACACCGTCAAATAAACAAAGCCCATCTGTCGCGGTAGCATGGCTCGCAAAACACACAGACCATTCCGTCATATGCAAGTCGTGAGATCAGTTCGGGAGCCGCTGT